>NC_051224.1:4002500-4150000 GCF_015220715.1 Pygocentrus nattereri
GCCCATCCGCTTTCTGAGCATGAATTCCCAGTTGAGGGGGAGTTGCTTTTGAATTCATTTGTTGAGTCTTTTTGCAGTATAATAGTGTATCATATATATAATATAGCGTCTTCATGTTCTGCATGCTACATTTTGGAGAAGTAGTTCTGCAGTTCTTATATTTACTAGGTTGTTCCATAAGGACTCTTATAATGAAGGCAGGGCTAGCTCAGCTGTGTCCTTATAGAGTAGGGAGTAGTAGGCAGTCTAATACTAAGGCTTAGAATGAACCTTTAGGCAAAACACTCTTTGGGTACAGTGTGGCTGCTACTACAGCCTTTAATGAAGTGCAACAACTTGTATATCAGCTGTGTCTCTTCTCAGAAGACCTATATGTGTACATTTGAAATGCATATATGCACTGGTAATATTAAATAACAAAAAAAGGAATCAATACTTATTTCCCCTCACTGCATATAGAAAAATCCAAGTAGGCAACATTCATAGTAATTCTGTAAGCCAGGCTGTTAATGGCTGTCTAGCCCTCAGCCTCGCTGGTCTGGCACTCACTTAATCCAGCAGACAGTGTTATTGTTGATTCCCTTATGTCATAGTTCAGCCATTAGTGTGCCCTTCTGCACAGTATGAAATGCTGAATAGAAGCCACCAAACACAGTGAGTGCTGACATAGTACACCTAGAGACATCTGCTCCTATCAGGTTAAGAAGAATTCTTCTGTCTTTGCTTTTAAGGAAGTTTGCATGAATCCAGCTGATTTTAAGCCTCAGAATTGGACACTATATGTATTTACACGCTGTACTGTATAGTTCGCTTAACAGAAATGACAAATTACCGTACATGACTAATATTCTACTTGTATACTGAATTAAACCTAGCCCAGACAGCAGGGTGACATTGAAGGATTTTTACTTTTTGTTTTCATTAAAAGTGAATTTTCAGTGTTTTAGGTCAATATTACACTAAAAGTCACACGTTACAGTCAGAGATTTCTTTTTTTGTTTGCTTTCTTATTTCCCCCCCCCCCCCCTTTTTATGTATGATAATCTGCTAATTAATAAAACTCATGAAATTTTACTAAATAATGACACACGGTTAAAATATCATTTTATTTCTATTTAAGGTTCTTAGCTTGCTGCAGATGTTCTGGCGTGTTTGTTTCAACCTGTAAAAAGAAAAGATGACAAAATGTATGAAAAAAATAGGCACAACGAAATATGACAAACATTTTACACTCAAAACAGGGTCTTATTCAAAGTAATGAGCCATGTATTGAGAGAACATTGATGGCGTGAAGTCTAGTCAAACCAAGTTAGAAAGATATTGGACACAAACGTTATAGTGAACTTGCGATATCTTGGTTAATCCTACCCGTCTCACGTCACAACTTGAAAAGTGCAGTTTATAATATAGTTATTTTCACCTGCATGCATTGGTTTCACTGAGGAGGAAGCCTTTGCTTGTACTTTGTTTTTGGAAATCTAGTTACTGATTCCGATGAGGTGCTGCTGCTAATGAAGAGCTGTTTATCTGACTCTGTTCTGACCTGTGCTGTGATTTTGAAAATTTACCCTTTGACTGAGTTGTTACTGTGATGGTCCTTAACCCAACAGCTGAGCTTCCCCAAAACTACCTAAAAGTGACCCTGCAGAAATAGCTGTAACGGGGAGTGAGGAGGCGGATGAATATGCGGAGATAAGCGAGATTTATTAAGGGCAAATCCAGGGTCCTAGTCTAGATGGTCCAGGTTCAAACATCCAACACAGAGAGCAGGAGGGACAGACATGACGAAATGAACACAATCAAACCCCACGAGAATACAATACAGACACCAATACAGCAGATAACACCAACAAAGACCAGCACTAGATTACTGAAAACACAGGCTTAAATACAAGACGGCTAACTAGGGTTCACAAGACACAGGTGGAAACACAGGTGAGAATAATCAGGGGAGGAGTCACCAAAACAAGGGGCCGGACTAGGAAACCAAAACAAATGCAGATGGAAGATCAAAACACAACATGTACACATGGACAGGACTGGGAGGAGCCAATTGTGACAATAGCCCTAGGCTTAATAGGCCTAACGCAGTTTTTAGAGTGCAGACTTTATTTACTGAGCATATAATATCAGAATGTTGAAGAGATATGATTGAGGCAACATGGGAACACAGAGCTAATTCCCATGAAAATTTAATTCCCAAGGGACATGAGACCTTGGGAATATAATATTCTGGGAATATGTGGCTGTTTCCAAAAGGACAAAAAGATACTAAGCCTGGGGGAAAACAGGGAACATAGAGCTGTTATGTAGACATTTCAATTAGAAAATAAAAGTCCCTGGAAACATAATTATGACCCCACATAGTTTAGAGCAAATGTAGCAATGGCTAAATTTCACCATAGCGCTTGTACACTGCAGGAATGACATGCTTTAAGAAGCAGCTAATAGTCTGAAAGGTGCGATTTCTGCAGTTATCTGATTAGTCAGATAGTCATGTAAACGGCTGCCCTTGAGTTCTAATTGGAATAAAGTCAAGAAATCTGATTAAGTAATCAGTTACTGATTGATCAGATTACTGACAAAAAAAATTTTCTGCAGTTAACGGATTATTAAGTGCACTTTAACATGCTCACTGATTACTGGAGATGTGAGAGGGCCAAAAATCCTATCACGATAAAAACACTTCACATCGTTCAATATCGATACACATCACGATTAAACGTCGATTCATTATTTCTTGCAAGTTTGAAGGCTGATTTTTGCTCTTGAGTGGTCAGTTGTTGTTTTACACTATCCTTTATGGTCAGAACATTACAAACATTCGCCAAACAGTGGAACATTTCACACATCTGCTGTAGGAGGCGGTTTCTGGTTGCCTGTTTAACCAGCCCCAATTTTTGTAATAGTCATAACGTAAGAATGAAAACGGATTATTTTTATCTGTCTGGTGATGAGCGCTAGGCTATATGGTGACCAGTCCTAAACTGGTTAGTTTCTCAACAAGGTCAGCTTAATACGAACAGCAAACTTTAGCTGGCTCTGTAGGTCAGCGATGAATCAAACCGCCTTACTGCCCTCAGTCCTACCAAATCCATGTCAGAGCATATCACAGTCTGCCACTCTCCAATGCCCCACACAGCGAATCAGGACTGGAACTTGCATGAACCCACTACTTTCTTTCACTTCGTTGCTTGGAAATGCACCAGTACTAAAATATGACTGTTTGAGCACTGTAACACACACTGTCCACTGTAGGACAGTACAGTTCCGCTACTTGTCGCTCACACTTGGTCACAGGAGAACAGATCGCCGGTCGTTCCACTCAAACAACGAATATACAACTCCATGTTTCAGATGTTGTTAAAGTATATTTGGCGACTCATTTTATTCGTTGCCCCCCCACAATCATGTCGAAAAACCTGGAAGTGCGCCCTCTTGTGGTGAAAGCAGAGTAGTGTCACTTTACTTGCAGTAGCGAATGCCATGGCTGTAGCTAGAGCGGGGAAACATTTATCAAACATTTCTCTCATAGTTCCCTGGAGGAAAGTTATATCGCAATAATTATCGTCATCATTTTATCGCCAGCCCTAACTGGAAGTGAGTTGGATATGTGTTGGATAATTAGTAGGATAACTGCAGTGGTCTTCAAATTGCTTCTCTTAGCTCTCTGTGCTTGACTGCCAAGGCAAATTTCCAATTAAAGTAATGCTTCTCTCAAAAGCCGTAATGTTGTTATCATGCCAAGATCATGCTGTTTCCCCAAGGCGTTCCCGTATGCTTCAACATGTTCTCTAATCCAAGCAGCAGTTTTCTTCCTAAAAGCACTGTCATATTGAATAGCGCTACATGGTAGCTTCTACTGAGCTATAATCACATTTCTTTCTAACATTTCCATTAGAATTGTGCTCAGTTAAGAAGGACAAATTAGCATAGCAGGCAAAAGCAGCACAAATACAACGTAACAGCGGAGCTCTGGCTGCCTGGCAGCTGCTTTCACAAACCACACTCTGCCTTGATCACTGTGTTTTGTTCCCTCTTTGTTGCGGCGCACAACCGAACGTCTCACGTCCCTGAGGCTTCAGGAGACTTGGCAGTGATTTAGCCTTCAGCTTGTGTGCAAGGCTACATTTACAGCAGCAGGTTCCAGATCTTGAGCATCATCTGAGCGAAGCTGGGGAGATGAGCCTGTGTCACCCCTCATTGGGCATAATAAGTGAAATCCCAGCGTTCCTAAACGTTCTCATTCTTTTTATGAGAAGACTGCAGCGTTCCAGCAGTCAGTTTTTCCCCTTCTCGTCTCAGAGACATGAGAACACAACCTTCTCATACGCTCACTAGACCACGAAGAGTCTTACTTTAACACACTCGCTTAATCACCAAGACCAGACTTTAACACCTTCAGCTCACCGTGAATGTCCTAACAGCAAAAGGTATAATTAGAGAAAGTCTCACTCCACTGACGAGAGAAAAGGGTAGAAAAAAATGACTTTATTAAAATGTACACACTTTAAAAGAAAGAAAGAAAAAGAGGAGGAAATTGAAGGAAATAAAGAAGAAAAAGAAAATGAAGGACAGGAAAAAAGAAAGAAAAAATGGGGAAGACAAGAAAGAAAGAAAGAAAGAAAGAAAGAAAGAAAGAAAAAGAAAGAGGAGTAAATAAATGAGAGAGAAAGAAATAAATTAGGAAAGAAAGAGGTAAGGAAAAAGAAAAACAAAATGGAAAGTAAGAAAAAAGAAAATAAAGAAAGAAGGAAGGAAAGAACGAACGAAAGATGAGAAGGATGAAAAGGATAAAGAGATCAATAAGAGAGGGGGAGAAAGAGAGAAAAAAACAATAAGGAAGGAAAAGAAAAGAACAGTAGAAAAGGAGCAGACAAATGAGCAAGAAAAAGAAAGAAAAGAAATAAAGGATAAAAGGAGGAAATCACAAGGGGGGAAGAAAGAAAGGCAAGGAATGAAGAAAGAGAGGGAAAGAAGGAAAAGGAAGAGATAAATGAGAGGGGGGGGAGGGAAATAAGGAAAGAGACAAAAAGAAATCAAGAATGAAAAAGAAAAGAGAACTAAAATGGAGCCGACACAAAGGAGCACGGAAAAAAGAAAAGCAAAAATGATAAAAGGAGGAAATGAGAGAGGGGAAGAAAGAAAGAATGAAAGAAATGATAAAAGAAGGAAATGGGGAGAGGGGGAAGAAAGAAAGGAAAAGAAAAGACACTGATAAAACGAGGAAATAAACGCGAGAGAAAGAAAGGCAGAGAGAGAAAAGAAAAGAAACTTGAAAAAGGAGCCGAGAAATACTAAAGAGAAAGGAGGAAAGAGAAAGAAAGAAACAGGTAAAGGGTGGCTTTACTGAGGCCTTTCCTCTGTGATGCATGTCCAGACCGTCTCATTTGCTTCTCCAGCACTAAAGAGCAGAGCGAGTGGCTGCTGCATGTGACCTGTGGCCTTCTGAAGGTCAGCTCCTGCAGCGCTGTGGCTGTGTATGGGAATTAGAAGGTGATTAGGCAGAGTGTTGCTCTCTCTGGGGAACAGCGCTAAAGGAACAGTGCCGTCTCAGCACAGAGCAAATCCTCTCTCAGTTGGACGATGCACTTGCCTCCCAAAACGCCACGGCAAACAGCTTCTCACAGCTGTGCCACTCTCACCTCTCAGGTGAAGCTGAAATACTCCGTTATTGTTTCAGTGTCTGGGGCGGCACATCGCCTCACAGCGAGAAGGGCCTGGGTTCTTTTCCCCGGCCGGGTGACCGGGGTCCTTTCTGTAAGGAGTTTGCATGTTCTCCCTGTGTCTGCGTGGGGTTCCTCTGGGTTCTTCTGTTTCCTGCCACAGTGCAGCTGGGCCGTTTGGACATGCTGAATTGCCCCTTGGTGTGAATGTGAATCTGTCTGGCGACCTTTCCTGGGTGCATCCTGCCTTTCGCCCAATGGCTGCTAGGAGATGGGTTAGGCTCCAGCACCCCCCGCACTCTCCCAGAAGGAGAAGCGTCTTAGAAGATGTGTGTGTCTCAGTGTCCACCCTGTGCTGTTGTTATGAAAGGCATTGGCCTAGGAAAACTGACCTTCAGTAAGATGAAACAATCGTTTTTGGTGCGGGATATTTGGTGCATGGCGTGTTCTGTTAAAGATTCATGACTCAGGCATAACAGTCTGTAGCATCAGCAGCAGCCTTACAAGGTCATCAATATCAAATGCATCAGTGTTGCCCTTTGCCTGCATGTTTGAGGTTACTGTTTGCAGTGAAGTGCCTATTGCTACACACTATAGGCTCTGAAAAAGCTGCCTCTGCTACTCACACACTCTCCTCTGTGATATTTATTGAGACTCACCCTACACAAGCCTAAGATCACTGCGCATTGCCAAGTGTCGGCTGGAGTGGTGTTAAAACGCCAACGCTGGGCTCTGGAGCAGAGGAGACCTGTTTTCTGGAGTGAATCACGTTTCACTGTCTGGCAGTCTGATGGATGAATCTGGGTCTCGGCCTTGTGGACAGCCTTCCCAGAGGAGTGGAGGCTGTTACAGCTGCAAAAAGGGCAGGGGGTGGACGGCTACTCCATATTAATGCCTATGGTTTTGGAATAGGATGCCCAAGATTGCTGTAAGAACATTATTAGATTATTTCTAGATCTTTTTTCATATGTTTATCACTTTATATAGTGAAATTTAAAACACTGCTGTAGGGCCACTGTTAACATCATAGTCATAATATATAGATAAAGTCGTACTGGATGATATTTTGAGAATAATGTCATAATATTTCAAGAATAAAGTTTTTTTTCACAGCAAGGATTCCAACATTAAAGTGGCGTAAATACCAGGAAAAGTCACAATAATGGCCAAAGGGTTTGCAAAAGGAAGGTAGCAACCTCCTCATGTTGAAATGGGGGAGTTGGTGGAGTTATTTGTTTGTTTCAGTTACACCGATAAAGAAATACTCAGTTTCTCTGTCTCTCCTGGCACATCAGCACCAGGTTGTTATAGTATAAGAACACAAACAACTGTGCATGAAGCTGTTTGTTTAGATGAAAGAACCAGAAGGACTCTGTTTTGCTGAAGGAGAGCTCAGAGGCAGTGGTCGTCTACACAGCTACCGGTGATCACGTCTCTGTGCCATTCAAAGAGTGCATGTAGTTTCACAGGAGACAATGAGAACGATAATCAAAATGATTGATTCTGACGGAGTGAGTTCAACTCTGGAGTCTGTCTTTGTCCTCGCCAGTACAGCAACCATAGCCCCAAGTTTATCGTTGTTTATTATGTATTATCTCCATTTATGACCTTATTGTTGAAATATTGCGACTTTATTCTCAAAGTCTTTTTTTTTTTTAAAGGTGGCCCTGAAACGCTTACCTGCTAATGAAATAAGAACATTTTAGTCCGTAAAATGACTTTAAAAAGTGGAAAATGTCTATATTTTTTAAGAATTAGATATATTGACTAGTTTTAATATGTTTTCATTTCCCAATATAGAGATATTTTCAATATTTTTTTATGTCGGTTTCACAGAATCACATGTTTAAAAGTTATTCAAGAGTTTTCTTTGTAGTATTTACGAGCTTGATGTGCATATCAGTTTGTTTCCTGCAGGTCTGTTTTCCTTATAGGCACTTCTTGGCCAGGTTAAGCTATAAAACATCTGGCTCGCGAGATTTTGTGTACATGCAGCTGCAGATTTCAAAGTGTTGTATTATATATAACAGTATAACATTATATAATAACTAACTTTAGCTTGCTTACATTTTCTAACCTGCCAAACGAGACATGAGTTACCCTGGGTTTATGTTTCGTGCACAACATTAGTGTCTCATTTACAAAGATGATACCCTACAAAAGCACTGCAGCGTATAGTGTGAGATGATGTTCCTAGATCCTGCATTGAGACTCAGGACATGTCTAAAGCTCCATTGCCCAGCGTAATATAATGACTGATACTCGGTGACCTTATTATATGTTATTTCACAGGCTATCAATCTGTCTGTCAGAGCACTTTTGCTCCTGATGTTGTATATTGAGTGTCTCGGCTCCATGCGCTCCATAAAGGTAACAGTCATTTAGATATGAAGGGCAAAAGTTGATCCTAGATCAGCACTTAAACTGAGAATGCTTTCTCCATCACTGTGAGCATCGTGGGGTCAGATAGGCTGGCGTAGTCAGTAGTGGTGCTGAATGGGAATGAAGGGATTAGAAGAAACTCTGATGGAGCTTTACCCACTGTCTGTTGCCCCTGTCTTGGGAGATGCAAGGACTAAGTGGAACTGAACAAAATGAACTAGGCAGCCCAACTGAGTCTTCAGTCCAGGGGAGGAAGAACTGTGCAGTCTAACCAAATCTGTGCTCTGCCTGCCAGGTTGGACAAGCTTTACAGAAGGATTGTGAACACGTTATGGTTAAAAATTGTTCTTAATTCCAGGTGATGCTGTTCGTATCATATTTTGTGTATGTGTTGAAGGTCAGTAAATCAGGTGAAGTTCTTGTCATGCTGTTAGCTAATGTTACCACGGAGGCAAATTCACAGCTGATCTTTTCAACCCACCTGGTTTCGATCAGCTACAACAGCATAGGCTGGGTGCCAACTTGGTAGTGTCGAATTTTAAACTCGCTATTCAACAAATATTTTTACAATTACGGCATTTGACAGATGTTATCCAGAGCGACTTACAATTTGATCATTTTATACAGGTAGGCTAAGGTTATGTTGGGAGTCTTGCCCAAGGACTCTTATTGGTATAGTGTAGGGCGCTTACCCAAGCAGGGGATTGAACCCCAGTCTACAGCATAGAAGTCAGAGGTGTTACCCACTACACTATCCCGACCTACAATTCAATGGGTTGCATTCTGTAAAGTTTCTTCAGCTGTTGTTATTAGTTGTAGGTGAAGCATGGACAGGTTTTCTGTGTGGCGTTTGTGAGAAAAGCATTGACATGTCAGTTGTCTTACATTTGTGGGGGGGGCATTGACAGGTCAACTGCCTTTGGCATTTGTGAGTAAAGCATGGACGGGTCTTCTTAACCATTTCTTATGAGTGTGACAGTGTCATTCCATTTTTCGATATAATCAGAAGACGGTGTATACATGTTACATAAGATGTGTGATTTAACTGCAGCTTATAGTTACGCCCAGCAGAGGATTCACATCCAGCAAAGAGTGTGAAGGTTATGAAGGTTATACAACCTGCTACTCTCCACTGGGAAGCCTGGCAGGGTTCGTTCAGAGCTTAAAACAGAATAAGAGTTTGTGGAAACGTGTGAAATTGGGAAAGCAGTCAGTAAGTGGTGTGTGTGTGTGTGTGTGTGTGTGTGTGTGTGTGTGTGTGTGTGTGTGTGTGTGTGTCCATGTATACTAAGTGTGAATCGCAAAACCATTGCAAACCTCAAAGTGGACACTTTTGGGTGGAACATGAAAAATCAACTAATTTACATTTGTGATCAGGGCATGGGTGGATCACCCGCCTTTTACATTTGTGGATAAAGCTTGGGCAGCTCAGGGTTGCTTTCGTATAAAGGTCCTTTTGTCTGCACGAAACAGTCCTCACCTAAATCGATTCATACTTTATTTACTTCACTTCCATTTTTTTAAAGGGCGCATTATGTGGACCTTTTCTCAACATAAGTGGGTGTCTCCAGCTTCACGAGAGAGACCCTTTTCACATTTCTTCTGCTGGAAGTACTCATTACTGGGTTAAGCTGCTTCCAACAAAACAACAACAGTCACTGTGACACCTGAGTAAAGCTTGTAAAGCGAAAAAAAAACCTTACCTCAGTTTCAACAGCTGACGTTGAGCAGAGGAAAATGGGTTTGTGCTATAAAGAGGGACGAAGTTTGTGATGCGGAGGGAGGGACCTGTGTGTCAGCATTTCACCACCGGAGACTAACGTTACGCTAAAGTTTGCGCTTTAAAGTTCCAGCCACTTTCAGAGGAATAGTTTTTGTGTTTGCCCTAAAAAACATACTGTCATCACTTGAGAGAGCAGGCGCTCAGTGTTGAGAAGCCTGGAACATTCGCTGGAGCCGTGGTTGGTGGTATGTCAACTCAACACACACCTTTTTGCCCGTTATTTTATCGCTGGCAAGCTATTTCAACATCTCCTGCTAACACAGCTGATCTGGCTTTGTGGTTAACAATGGCAGAGCCCTTCTTTCTGCTATACAGAACACATTTCAGAAAGGTTCTAAAGATACAGAAGAATATCCAGATAGATAGATAGAACATGCAGAAGTCTACAATCTGAAGAACCTTTCAAGACTTCTTTGTAAAGGCTTCTTTGAGTGTTCATGGTTCTCTAAGAGTGTAGAGCACAGGGAAAATAGTTAAATATGTCCCCCTTAAAGAGATTTGGGGGTACTGCTCCAGAAAACACTGCTTCACCGGCCTGTAAGCACTGCTTGTCAGCTTAAGCATTTGTTGGCTTTGAGTATGTATGCATGTGTGTGTGTGTGTGTGTGTGTGTGTGTGTGTGTGTGTGTGTGTGTGTGTGTGTGTGTGTGTTTTCTTGTAAGCCTGTGATGTAACATTATCCGTACTAGAAAACATACTGTTTAAGCCATGAGCAGAGCACTTCCCGCTTCCCGTGCTGTGTGTGTGTGTGTGTGTGTGTGTGTGTGTGTGTGTGTGTGTGTGTGTGTGTGTGTGTTGCGTGGGGGTGATTTTGATGTGCATTTTCAAATCCGGGAGTCATACGTTAATTGACAGCTCTGCAGGAGGACGACTTAATACCCTTCAAATTACCACACGAGCAAACAGCGAAGGCCTGATATTCAATGTCCTTCAAATTGCACACAGTCACGTCAGTGAAAGTGAAAAGAGACAGAGAGGGCTTATGCAATGCTGACCACAGGCAAGCCCGTGCGTGCGGTCAATGGCTGACGTGTGTACGCGTGTGTGTGGGGGGGGGGTTGCCTCTTTTTGTAAGAGATTAAGCCTGTGTGTCTGCATACAGCAGACATGACCAAACCAAGCCTCACTATTCTAACACGTTTATTTTACACACATCGTCTTCAGTCAGATATTCCCCACAGCAAAATCATGAGAAATTCACCGAGGCATCTTCTCTGTAGGACATCGCCGCTGTCTGGACGAAACCTTTAAGGGAAAAAGTGTTTGTTCTGGATCATTTCTATAGGGCTGTCTTGAATGAAATGTCAGCATTGTGTAACCATCAGCTGTATTTTTAAATCAGATATAAAAGCAAGAAATAACAAAAATTGAGATACCAGGTTTTGTTCTGACAGTGATTTGTAGCCTGTTTTGAACTGTAATCTCCCATTCATGTGTTGTCATCTGCACCCTTGCGAAAAGATCTACAGTAATACTTGGTGGTAACCCATGACTATTTAGGCCTTCATTTCAGGACATAAGTGTCAAAACTGTCAAAAATGAGGAAAGAAACCCCCTTTAAAATAATATTCATTTCTGCTAGCACTACTATGTGGTTCTACTTAGTGCTAATGTTGACACCCATGAACATTTTTGGCCGTTCAACCTTGGACATGGAAAACTGAGGCTTGTATCACGAAGGTGTTCAGTGTTTTATTTGAAGATTTTCACAGACATGTTAACATGTATTTTAACTTATTGCAGTTTTACAGCGGCTCAGTGAAGAGCTCTGCCGTAGAGCTACCACCTCCACTTTCCATCTCTAACATCTGACGAGCATTGGCCAGGTATTCACTAGAATTATGAATCAGTGATGTATCTAGGACTTCCAGAAGACCTAGACTGATGGTTTTTTTCTCACAAAGTGGATCCCACATTTTGAAAATGACAGCATAATTGGTTGATTCCACTGTCAGTTCCTTACATGGTTCCTCATGGTTAATCTGACATGTAAGGCCTTCAGTTCAGTTCCTGATGTCCTAACTAATGTGAAGGCTGACTTGGCGGCATCTACCTAAATATCTTATGCTTTCTCCACTGGATGTTTCTAGAATGTCTAATGGAACATTCTTTTGTTCCACTGGACATTCTTCTGCTTCCCACCAAAACTCTTTCCACCAGATTTTTGAGAAATTGTATAATTAAATAGTTAACAAACTAATTTAGAGTAGTTCTGCTCTGGAGAAACTTACAGAGCCTGAACTGTACACAGTCGTGATGATTGGAACCAGACGTCTGAAAAATGAAATGTCTCTAAATCCTCTCTCGCAGAAGATGTTGTAAGACAAAGAAGTCCCCCAAGAAAACTTTTTCCCCCCTCAGTTACAACTATTTTACAATTGTCAACCTTACATACAGTATAAAAACTCAGAAGATACACCTACGTTCACTGGCGGTTTTAGAGAGTGAATAGAACGGCTGTATTTGTGCTGTAGATGTCATGATCCCTGGTTTCTATCACCACTGTAAAGGAATCTGAGTAAAATTTCTCAGCAATGAACTATTTTACATGAAACCTCTTAATAACTTTGTTCACATGTCAATAATTGAATTATGCAGACATTTTGATCTGATTTGAGCTGATTGGTGGAATTCCCCTTTACCAATTATGTAAGAGTAGTACTACAGTACCTGCAGAATTTAAATATAACAAACCGGATGATTCTATTTAATAAAAAGCAATTAAAAATGACAGACGTGTCTTTTTAGTTTCATCATTGGGCTTCTCTAAAGGCCTAGAAGTCCCTCAGGGTTCTTCACTGGTAATCCTATAATGAACTATAAGATAGCGCTGTACAATTCAGAATATATAGCAAGTCAAGTGAAGGCAAACGTTTTGTCTTGGATGGCCAAAACAGTATTGAAATAAAGTAGGTAGGTTAAAAAAAAAGAGTTTTTAAAATGTCGTTTTATGTCATTATATAACTTCAAATTTAAATCTGAATGAAATAAGTTATTTATAGCATAAAAATGTGTTTGTTCTGTCATTAGATTTGGGGGTTGGGTTTGGGCCACTTTCTGAAGGGCCAAAAGGATCAAATGTCCTCTTGGGTTAACTTTGGGCAGTATTGATGTACAGTATTACCTCTATACAGTAGTCCTGTAGGACTCTTGTAGTAATCTAGAAACGCATGTATTATCTTGTAGTACACTATAGTCCCTTTCCGAGATTCTTTCAAAATTCCAGTGGAAATTCCTGCAGTTTAACCATCATTTTTACACAAAAGACTACGTCAATTAAAGACTAATCCAGTCTATTATCAGATCCTCGTCCCATTTAGGTGCATCTTGTAGTTCTGTGATTGCAGATTGTAGTCCATCTGTTGTTTTCCATCCACCCATCCATCCATCCATCCATCCATCCATCCATCCATTTTCTAAGCCGCTTCTCCGTCAGAGTGGGGGGGGGGGGGGGGGGAGCAGTCTTCGGGCGGAAGGCAGGATACACCCTGGACAGGTCGCCAGTCCATCGCAGGGCAGACAGACAGACACAGACAGTCCCTTTACCACGTTCATCATGTCTGTAGGGGTCCTGACCATTGATGAAAGGGGTAAAGGGGGGCTAACAAATTATTCAGAGAAACAGATGGACTACAGTCTGTACTTGTAACATTACAAAATTCACATAGATGGTTAGAAGACTTAATAAAATGGACAATGAGTATAGGCATGGGGCAGATGTCACTACTAAAGTGGCTATTAAGTGTACATAGCCTTTGTTTAATCTGGCATCATATGCTCTCCTTATTTAGAATGGAGGATTTCTTCATGTCCTGTATTCCTCCCATATAAGTCGTTTTCACACCACTGAGTGAAAAATCTCATTTCTCTTGTTTCCACACTCCTCCTAACAGTTTCCTCCTCAAGCATTCTCTGCTCTTTCCTTCTCATGTCTTTCCAGTGCCTCTCAGAGCTTTCCTTCCTATTGTCTTCTGAATGTTCTAACTCCCCCTACAGGTCTGGCTATAGTATTGCATGATCTGCACTGCCGAGCTCCTCAGTGGTATGTTTTGATACCGCATTAGCATTGCGGTTGATTCTCATACATTTCCCGACCAACTTAATTCATTACTGGTTCAATACGGGACCGGGAAAGTGACGGTAAAACAAAGCCAGTGGGGGTTTGACCTTGTCTTTAGCAGAGCCCTCCTCTGAGTTGAATTACTTTCAAGTGAAACAATTCGCTGGGAGTGCCACTCCATGGATATGTGAAACAGACTCCACTCGAGGCAGCCATCCCAGTCGACTATCTCTTTGTATCTCATTACAAACCACTTAGCGTAGGCTAGTTCACAGGGAGGTTACAGCAGGCAGAAGCAGCCATGTCCACTCCTTTGAAAGCACTGAATGCATCAAATTGCAAACTCATATGAATGCATTATGGCAGTGTCTTGGAGAGTAATTGCTGCTGGCACTCTCAATGTTTTGTCTGGATCCCTGCTCCCCTCCTTCAAATTCGGTCTAATAGCTTTAAACGGGGAGTTCTTCAGACACAGGCCCACTCTTTGGCAAAGAGGTTCTTCAGAGAATGACACATGGCTGTCATGAGGGATACTTTGCCCTGCTTTTGGATGTCATTCCAATGTCTTATTTTTACATATTCAACCCTAGTGGTCCACGTCCCTCTGCGTTTCTCAGAAGAGCAACGTGAACCAGTTCTGCAGCAAAGAAATAGGGTTCTAAAATTGGGTTAATAGCATTGTAGGCCTGCAACTGTAATACTGGTTTCCAGTCTTAATATGATCTTCTTTTCAAGCTAATAGCACTGTAAACCTACCATGTCACTATAGCACATGGTTTCCAGTCTCAGTATTTCTTGATGTACTAAGTGTACCATGCTAAAATTAGGGTAACGGCATTTTAAACCCACCAGATCACTATAATACGGCCTCTTTTCAATTAGATGTACCATGCTAAAATTAGGCTCATAACATTTTAGACCTAATTCATCTCTATAAAACTGTTTTCCTGTCTAGATTTTCATCTAGATGTACAGTGCAACAATTAGGCAATTAACAGTGCAGACCTACCGTATTACTATAATACTGGTTTCCAGTATGCTTTTCGCTATATGTACTGTGCTTGTTGATAAGTGCTATCAAATCTACAGATGATTGAAAAGGCTGAACTGAATCTCTTTCCTGTTGAAACTGGTCGTCTGGTTTGTCAGATACACTTTTTCACTGATTGTGTCTGTTTTGAGAACTCAGCTGTAGCGTTTAATTCCCTGGTAGGTGCACGCACAACATTCTTCCAAATAAGGCCTGTTACCAGTATATCAGCACTGAATGAATTATATTTAACATCTTCATTCAGGGGAAAAAGGTAAGAAGAAATCATGTCAAGGTTCACAAACAGGCTTCCGACATTTGACCGTGCAGAGACCGCGCAGAAATCTCCTGAGACTTCATATGTCAGCTCGTTGAATGAGCAGGAGGAGAAGGATGCAAAATATAAAGGTAGAAGAAAACTGGTCGAGTATATATTGATGCAGCTAATCATACTGTGGCTTGGAGAAAAAGATGAAAAAATGAATGTTATTCCATTTGAGATGCTTAAATAAAACATTGCACTACTAAACTAGATTTGCTTTTCCTGAAGGAACTGCAAGATTGCTTGAAAAGAGCTGCAAGTGTGTGTGTTTCTGTGTAGGTGAACAACACCTCCTTAGGTATGTGTGTGTGTGTGTGTGTGTGTGTGTGTGTGTGTGTGTGTGTGTGTGTGTGTGTGTGTGTGTGTGTGTGTTTGGGGGGGGGGAGAGTCATTCGAATTAACCGTCATTCCGTTATTATGCAGCTCTTAGTGGAGAAGCCTTGTTTGAGTCCGATTTGCACCCTCTGAACAAACGGTCATAACTCAGGAAATGTTCACTCTATGGCTTAACCGGATAGATGGTGTGAGATAAGACCCCTTGAGGATTAGTTTGTTGTAATGTTGTGTGTATTGAGGAGAAAATATCTGAGTTATGACGAGTTAAACACAGAGAAAATCTTGGAATAAGCGGATTCTGATTTTGAGAAATTTACATGGGAGTGAATGGGGCAGTTTTCTGTGCCTAGTGCCAAACAAATGCTCATAACTCTGAAGCTAATTGATAAAATGATGAGATATTTTGAGCTTTCAGAAAGGACAAGTTTCTCTACCATTTAAAACTGGAATGGAGTTTCTAGGTGAAAGTTTAAGGATTTTAAAGCAGATTCCCTGCGTGATCAGCTGTGTCTGTGAGACTGAGTGGCCTGCTGTGACGTCATCGATGTCAGTTAGAATTTGAGGTTCCGAACATTCCACCGTTCATTGTTATGGGAGGTTTTAATTATTAAAATTAATTTTATTAAAAACTACCAATCCGACCGACTCCAAACATACATAGCACAAGTCACAACGCCGAGACCTTCGAAAGACACTTTGAACGGAGTCTGTACGTTAAGCAGCTCAGGCTGTATTAATCACAGAAAAGTGTGGAAGAAGAATAAGAAGAGAGAGAGTATGAGAGATAATAATAGAGATAATAATAGAGATAACAAAGGAGCGCTTTTTCAAACACCTCTAATTAATAAGCCAATGATGTGGATTTTAATGTTAACCTCCGGGGTGAAGGGTATTGGGATGTTCTAGCTGGTGACCAGGCTGAGAAACCAAGGCAACACAGTCTTAGGTAAGGCAGTAAAGAAAATGGTTCTATATAGAACCATGAGCACTCAAAGAACCCTTTGCATCATGAAAGCGTTCTTCAGATTCATGGAGATTGTTCTGTAGATGGTTCTATATAGAATCATTTTGAAAAGGGTTCTATGTAGCACCAATAAACGTTCTTCTTTTTATGATATATAGAACCCTTTTCAATATAGAACCACTATCTTTACAAAACAACCCTTAAAGAACCATCTCTTTTAAGTGTGTAGATAAGGTTATATTTTTATTCTCTCCTTAAATTCCCAAGCTAATTACATCCTTAGGCTTATTATTTCGTGATTAATTGAAAAATACTGCAGTTATTCTTAAATTTTAGGAGTAATATTGTAGAACACAGAGTTTCATCTAACAGAAAGCAAATCTAAATTAATGTTATTGCGTTTGAGTTGCTTAAATATATCTACGTCTATGCTGTGGATTTAAATTTGACTGTTTCTGACCCGACAGACAACTCTGGCGACGCAGTCCTGGGTTCTCTGTCGTCTAGACGAGATTAATTGTTGTATTAATTGTAGCCGCATTGATCTCCTCATGCCCTCTTTTTATTTATCCTACCTGCTCTTACTTTGTGATTCCAGACTCCTCTCTTTCCACAGCTTTCTCTATCCCTGTCTCTCCACACCTCCTGCTCCTGTTGACTGTCTGCATGTGCCGACGGTGCACATTTCCACCTGTACCAATAATCCAGCCAACTCGAACATACACGGGTCAGCCTGCTCCCAATCCAGCCAATCACCCTCAGCTCACCTATTTCCCATTCTCCGAATCATCCACCCCGTCTGCCCTCATTGCCCCCCCCACCCTCTCTGCGCTCCATCCACATCTGTCCATCAGTCCAATGTGTCACCTGGATTTGTTTTTTCGTTATTGCTGCTGGTTAATCTGTAAAGAGAGCCGGTAGTTATTAGTGAAATCACAAGTTAGGAATACCAAATATTAGGTGGTAAAAAAGGCCAGTCTTGGGTTTATCCAGCCATTATATGTTACAAATGGGCAAAAATACTTTGTATGGACATGACTTGCAGTAGAGTGCTGACTGCGTTGATTACCTCTGATACGAGACAGTGACAAATTGTTAAATGCAGTTTGATATACAGTAGTGCGCGACAGTCAGAGACCTTTTATTTAATTAATTTCTAGTCAAAAAGCCATTAAGTACAATTTATTCACCTCTCAGTGTCAGAAAAAATGAATATTTAAAAGATAATTACACAGGAACTTCAACCGCTAAATATATCAGTTTGTCAGTGTTTAATGTGTCCACACTTTGCCTTTATTACAGCTTCCATTCTTTTTCGGGAGACTTGATTTCAGTTTTTCAAAGAAGTCTGGTGGGATGTCTGTGACCTCCAAAGTTAAGTTTTAGAAGTTGGTTGCTTTTTCTGTGTCTAATGAACCAGTCCCTCCAATCTCATTCAGTACTGTTGAGATCTGGTCATTCCATTGTTCAACGGCAGCAGCGGCCTTGCTTCTTCTTTCTTGTCCACTTCCTTTCCTCTGTAGTGGCTTCTTGACAGCGGCACACCCTAGCAGATCCATCGTGGTGAGTTGTCTTCTCACAGTGGGAGGACGGACAGAAACACCTGTGGATTTGATCTGAAGTAGATTGATTTTCTGCTCTCTCTCTCTCTCTCTCAAAGATTAAAGTACTGTTTATCTAATGATGATATTTTTGAGGTCTACCAGGTGTTCTGTGCTTAATAGTTCCATTTCCTCAATATCTTTTAATCATTTTTAACTCTAGAAACTAGAAACTCCTTCTTCCTTTGACTTTTCCGTTATCTTATGTCACCTTTTCAGAAATCTGGCCTGAACAATGAATAACTTCCACTTGATGGCAGTTTTGACCAGGAATGAAATGAATGAAGAGTACGCTCCGGATTTCACACAGTACTGTATGTAAATGTTAATGGCATAGGACGTACTTTTCAGAATGAAGCAGTGCACTGATTCCAGACTGAAAGACATTACATGGTATTGTGAAACAGATCTGTTTGAATGGGATTTCTCTGTATATTATGCTTCTTTGGTCTGGTCTTTCAAAGGAAAGGTTAATACCAAACATTGTTAATAATGAATGAAAACGAATAATAAACTATGACGATGAATTTACATAATGCTAACCGGCCTCTATTACAACTCCCCCACTAATAGCATGTGAAGCCGACATATATGAGCTGGAGAATGCATTAGCGTTATTGAATTGCCCTGCCAAGTGCCTTTGAAATGGGTTGAGGTCAGGAAGTCTTACAACATCAACTGAGTTGGCCAGGCCAGAAAATCTGGGAGCATGTTCCTTCTTTTAACACGGTTCACAAGGCAACACTCCTGCGAAACAGATCGATGTTTAAGGAACCTGAGATGCTCCTCAAACAGTGTTGTAGAGCTCAGAACGACTTCAGAAAGCCAGCAGCGCTGCTCTTCTCTTTGTCACTACTGTGATAATGATTTATGCTTTTTAATTCTCAAGATGCAAAAGTGTCATGTGTAAAATCTAAATGGCAAATTCTGGCCATACCAGGGCTCATAGCATTTGATTTGCACCCTGCCTAAATCCAAATGGCTTTGCGGGAGAATATTTATTAGTGCTTCAGAGGGATGCCGACTCGGAGGGATATTTAGGGCGGGTAGTTTAGTTATGGTCCTCACGTGGAGAGGGGATTTTGTGTACCAGGCATCCTAAGCTAGATATAACCGTCCTAGCTTGCCCACAAAGTTAGATCTGTTCCTGATCCTCTACCTTTCCGCCAGAAACCATTTTGACCTTAATATTATTTATATTACTCTGCCCTTGGGCCTGTTGTTAAGAGCAGTTAACAGAGGACAATTGACTTATTCATTAGAGGTGGAAATCGCCACAGGCCCCGCAATACGATATTACCATTATACTCCAGCCACAGTATGATGCTATTACAATATATTAAGATTTGTGACATGCTAGCATTTCAGTATGACTGATTGCAGTATATTAGAGTTTATTACTTTCACTCCTAGTCATTCCTCCTAAAGAAAAGACAGTTGCGTCTAATGAAGTTCACATTTTGTTTACTTCATTTTCTTGAAGCAAAACAGAGTTGTGATGTAAACAAATCAACAGCAGATGAAATGGCTGATTTAAAACAGGCCCTCTGATTGTACAGTATATGTCCAGAAGTTTGTGGACACCTACTTATTCGGCTTTTCATCTGAAATCAAAGGTCATCAATAGGGTGTTTGTCCCACTTTGTTTTCCACTGGAAATTTGGACATTTGCTATGAGGAACTAATTGCATTCAGCCACAGAAGCATTAGTGAGGTGAGGCAGTAATGTTGGACCTAAACTCTGGATCGTAGAGTTTGTTCCATCACTCCAGAGAAAACTGTTCCACAGCCCAATGCTGGAGAGCTTTATAGCCATCTAGCCCATGCTTGGCATTGGACATTGTGGCCTTAGATTCATGCGAGCTGCTCCAGGACGTTCCATTCTGCTGCCAGTGCTTTTCTATTGGAGTTATAAAAGCTGTGTGTATGCAATTCAGCGTCTGTGCCAGCAATGGTTGCACTTTAAGGTAGATTAATGCACTGATTGTGTAATTGAAAAGACTCTCACCCAATAACGATTAGCTGTTTTGATTTCTAAATGGGGAGATCAAACTCTGTTCTCTTTTGTGCAGAGTCAGCATGTTATCCACTACACCAGGGGTGTCCAGTCTTATCCACAAAGGGCTGGTGTGGCTGCAGGTTTTCATTCCAACAAAGCAGAAGCAGATTATTTTAAGACCAATTGATTTAACAAGTGGAATCAGGTGTGCTTAGGCTTGATGAAAACCTGGAGCCAAATTGGCCCTTTGTGGATAAGACTGGACACCCTTGAATTCTGAGTTGAATTCAAGTTCAGTAAAAAAGCATGTGGTAAATGTACATTGAGATCCGAATTAGACTATTCTGTGGACAGTGTTTGGTCCATTGTTGGTGAGAGACCTAAAACACAGACGCAGAAAGAGTGAGTCAGCTTACGTAAGGACTTTGACGTATTTCTGTTGGTCTTTTTCAGTCCCTTTTGGCTAAAGTCTTCGAGCTCTGGCAGCGTATGTGGGGGTGGGGATGTGTGTATCTGTGTGTTTGTGTAGGAATGTTCTGAAGCATCAGTGCAGCCCGTCTGCTGTATCAAGCTGCACTGGAATTCTCCCACAAGCCTGAGCTTCCCCCATACGTGCTGAGAATTGCCGAGCAGGACGTGAGACAGATAAATAATAAAAAATAAAAAATAAAAATGCCTTCCACATGAGAAGGTGGTGTGCAGAAGCCTCTTCACTCTCTGGTGCTCTTAAATATTTGGGCAGGAGGAATCAAATAAATTACTTATAACTAAGCCCTGTGCTCTTCCTACCCACCCTTGCTCATTTTCTTGGCTCGATTCCCTTGTGCATTCTGTTTTTTAAAAACCTCCTAGCCACAGCCTCCATGCATAATGCATGCGCGAGTTAGAAACAGTGGTACATGGTCTGGAAGACGCTCAAGGTGGAGAAGCACATCAAATCATCTTTACCAAAGCTTTCCACATTAGCCCATGCGCATCACAGCTTGGCGCCCTCATTTAAAAACCCCCGATCTTGGCTGTCTTTTATTCTCTGTCACATTTAAAAGCCAGATGGGGAGTTTGAAGGTGAAATACTGGGGGCGATGGGCTCGATGCCAAGATCAAACGGAGCAGATAGACTAAAACAGATCTGAACTGCTGATCTGGAGAAGACATGCGGGTTTTTTTTTTTATTAAGGTGTCTGTCTTGTGTGGAAGTAGGGGAGCAAAGCTAGAATAGCAAATTTATAGTATTATCATATTGAGTATATAGTATTATTATTATGAAGCTGTCAATTTACCGGTCAATCTAAGTTCCGTCTCTCACCTATGGTCACGAGCTTTGGGTAGTGACCAAAAGAACGAGATCCCAGATACAAGCGGCCGAAATGAGCTTTCTCCGCAGGGTCGCCGGGATCCCCCTTAGAGATAGGGTGAGAAGCTCAGCGATTCAGGAGAGCCTCAGAATATAGCTGCTGCTCCTCCACGTTGAGAGAAGCCAATTGAGGTGGTTCGGGCACCTGGCAAGGATGGCCTCTGGACGCCTCCCTAGGGAGGTGTTCCAGACATGTCCGATGGGGAGGAGACCCCGGGGAAGACCCAGGACAAGTTGGAGGGATTATTTCTCTTGACTGTCTTGGGAACGCCTTGGTATCCCTCCGGAAGAGCTGGAGGAGGTGGTGGGGGAGAGGGAGGCCTGGGCCTCTTTGCTTAGGCTGCTGTCCCCGTGACCCGGACCCAGATAAGAGGTTGAGGATGGATGGATGGTTTTTGACACTATTTGAAAATGCATGTTGGCCTTAATGTTGTATGTCAATTTCATGAAGGATGGACCAAAATAAATGGCCAAAAAAGACTTGGAAAAAAGTCTGGTTCCATTGACTTACATTAAAAGTAGAGCAGGTTTTTTCTTTCTCCTGTAAAGTTACCATTTTGGAGATACGAGGTTTTGTTCCGACAGCTGCGATATGTTGTGTTTTGGGTGCTAGTATGACCGTGCTGGGTAAACAGCTAAACTAGCACAGAGTGGCTTCAGCAGGGTAGCTAATAACTAATTCACTCAGATAACATTAGAGAGGCAGTAGCTATTTTTAATGTACCTAACTCATTGGATAGCGTTAGAGAGAATAGCTAGCTTGTGTTTAGCTGCCTGCACATTACACCTACAAGCTTTCATGACATCCCATTTTTTATCAAATCCCATTTTTTATATTTTTCATTTAATAATTAAGAGGTGTGTTTCAATGCATTTTTCCATATAATATGTTTAGTATCGCTCTAACTAACTCATTAGATTATATTAGAGCTGCAACAGCAGTCATCACTTTGCTCATGACTGCAAGATATGGTGGCCAAGATGGTTACAAATGGTTATGACTGTATCTGCCAGGACGAAGAATGTAAACTAAATGTAACCTACTTGTACAGCACTGTGTGAAAGTTTTAAAAAATTTTAAACAGTTTCTCTCAGCAGTGAGTTTATCACAATATACATTAGAATAAAGTCGTATTCATAATTCAAATAAACAGAAAAACAATAAAAAGTAACAAGAATTTCTCAGGTCCATATTTTTCCTGGACACCTTCACAGCCGCCACAGAGACTCGTTAATATCATCAATTACATCATGAGCTCAATTTACTGAGCACTGATTGGTCAAACCAGGAGCTGCTTTTCAACTACATATAATACTGGACCTCCTCGAGGAGAGGCTTGGAGATGGGTAAACAAACACAATAACGTCCAGAAAAGCACTATTATATATATGGCAAGCCAAACAGTAAATATTTAATGAACATTGATATATATGGAATGAACAGTGATATATGTAGAATGAACATATCAAATATTAACATGTAGAAGGTGAAGGTGATATTTATTTTTGTGACCACGGTCTTGGAATCCCCAAACAATATTAAATTTTACTTTCCTATAATATCTGCAAGCGTTTGCTTCGTCTCAGCCACATTACACCAATGTTCATTCCATATATATCAGTGTTCATTCCATATATATCAGTGTTCATTTATATCAGTGTTCATTCTATATATATCAACGTTCATTTATATCAGTGTTCATTCCATATATATCAACGTTCATTCCATATATATCAGTGTTCATTCCATATATATCAATGTTCATTTATATCAGTGTTCATTCCATATATATCAGTGTTCATTCCATATATATCAACGTTCATTTATATCAGTGTTCATTCCATATATATCAGTGTTCATTCTATATATATCAGTGTTCATTCCATATATATCAGTGTTCATTTATATCAGTGTTCATTCCATATATATCAGTGTTCATTCCATATATATCAGTGTTCATTCCATATATATCAGTGTTCATTCCATATATATCAGTGTTCATTTATATCAGTGTTCATTCCATATATATCAGTGTTCATTCCATATATATCAACGTTCATTTATATCAGTGTTCATTCTATATATATCAGTGTTCATTCCATATATATCAACGTTCATTCCATATATATCAACGTTCATTCTATATATATCAACGTTCCATCCATATATATCAGTGTTCATTCCATATATATCAACGTTCATTCTATATATATCAACGTTCATTCCATATATATCGGTTGTCACGCTTCCGCTTCCTTCGCTGTTGACTCTCTGGACTCCATTTCCCATAATACCCTGACAAACAGGCCACCATCACATGTCCGCTACCAGCCAATCAGAGAAGCTCTTCACCACCGCAATTCTAATAACTCACCCCTGAACTCTGTTTTGTGTAAAAACCGTTGCGAAGTTTTGCCGATTGAGTAGTGATTGCATACCGAGTGTTCTGTATTGTTTGCTGTCTTTCGACTCATTCTCTTTTTCACGATCTTTTTCTGGATTTGTCTGCCTCTCTGTTATCTGTATTTGACCCTTGCCTGGTTACCGTTTACGTTTTCGCCTCGCGCCTGTGTGTTTAGTCATTTTGCTCGGTTTTTACCTGGATTGTTTTTGTGACCACGGTCTTGGAATTCCCAAACAATATTCCATATATATCAACGTTCATTGCATATATATCAATGTTCATTCTATATATATCGGTGTTCATTCTATATATATCAGTGCTCATTCCATATATATCAACGTTCATTCTATATATATATCGGTGTTCATTCCATATATATCAACGTTCATTCCATATATATCAGTGCTCATTCCATATATATCAACGTTCATTGCATATATATCAATGTTCATTCTATATATATCAGTGCTCATTCCATATATATCAACGTTCATTGCATATATATCAATGTTCATTCTATATATATATCGGTGTTCATTCCATATATATCAACGTTCATTCCATATATATCAATGTTCATTCTATACATATCAACATTCATTCAATATATATCGGTGTTCATTCTATATATATCAGTGTTCATTCCATATATATCAACGTTCATTCTATATATATATCGGTGTTCATTCCATATATATCAACGTTCATTCCATATATATCAATGTTCATTCTATACATATCAACATTCATTCAATATATATCGGTGTTCATTCCATATATATCAATGTTCATTCTATACATATCAACATTCATTCTATATATATCAGTGCTCATTCCATATATATCAACGTTCATTCTACATATATCGGTGTTCATTCCATATATATATCAACGTTCATTCCATATATATCAATGTTCATTCTATACATATCAACATTCATTCAATATATATCGGTGTTCATTCAATATATATCGGTGTTCATTCTATATATATCAATGTTCATTCTATATATATCGGTGTTCATTCTATATATATCAATGTTCATTCTATACATATCAACATTCATTCTATATATATCGGTGTTCATTCTATATATAGAATATATATATATATATATATATATATATATATATATATATATATATATATATAAATCTATATATAAATAAATATTTTATATATAAAATCATTATTAATATTCTATATGTGTTGTTTATTCGAATATTAACACTTTTCTCAGCAAATAAACACAAACTACACAAATAAATAGATTATGCTGTATATTTCTTGTCTCTGTTTCTCAACACACACACTGTGTCTGCGGGCAGGGGAGTTGTAGCCATTTGGACCAGTTGAGCATCAGTAACATTTTGAAAGCAGGAGCGACGCAGCATAACAAAGGCAGAGTGAGAGAGTGTGTTTAAATTTAAACCTTTTAAATGGTTTCTCCTTCCACCTGCATCGCCACACCGCCTGCCTGGAGACTGGAGGTGTCTTGAGGCTATTTAAAACGTCAGCCTCCACTGGGGTTTCAAGTAAAGGCCAGCACTACAGAGACTAAAACGAAGGGTAGAAAGTGAGGCAACTCTTCTGTTTTCCCCTTTGAGAGGCGGAGAGATTGCAGCGAGATTGCTTTGCTTTGAGTTGAGAGTTTAAGGTGTTTGAGAGAATAGACGGAGAGATTAATAAAAGATTATCTGTCTGGGTGCATGCAAGTAGAACAGATAGAATCTGTGGCAAAATGGAAATTGAGGAATTTTTTTTGGCCCACAAATCCTCTTGGCACAGATGCTCTTTTGATTTGCCTTCTTTTATCAGTTTATTTAGTCATTTTCTCAGTTTATATGTAGATTTAAAAAAACACAACAAATACTTTACTTGGTAAAGAAATTGGCAGAGCATTAAAGCAATAAAGGTGCCCCATGAGGAGGTTGCTACATGGGCTCAGTGGAGAGAAAGCACTGTACATGTCTTTGTTTTGATGGCTGTGAAACAGATATGAATGTTTTTTTTATGAAAAAGAAGGATTAGCAGCATCATAAAAAGATAAAGAAGGAGACAGGCTTGTGGAAAAGGAGAAACACCACTTCATTGCGATCTGAGCAAGTTGATTTGCTGACTTCATTATTAACTTAAAGTAGAAGTGTACAATCAGGGGTGTTTTTGCACCACAATATCAAATCAAATCAAATTATTCGTAGCGCTTTTTACAACTGATGTTTTCACAAAGCAGCTCCACAGAATTCCAGTAAAGACAAAGTTTTAACAAGAATGTAAAACCCCCAGGTGAGCAAGCCAGGGGCAACAGTGGCAAAGAGCTGAGGAAGAAACCTTGGGAGGAACCAGGCTCACCGGGGGGACCCGTCCTCCTCTGGTCAGACTACCTACAGAGTTATTATACTACTAATATTAATAGCAGTAGTGTTAGTAGTAGGAATAACTAGGAGTCCATGAGAACATCAGTGTAGGGTGAGCAGCTAGTCCAGGGCAGGTGGTGGTAGCTGGGGTGTGGGCAGCTGGTCTGAAATGGGTAGCAGGAGGGCTCGACAGTCAGTCGTCCTTCAGTGTCCGGCCGGACATGTGGGCAGTCGTATACTCAGAAAAAAGGCAGGAAGAGGCAATTAGTTTAATTCTGTCTGTTTGTATGTAAAACAGGGAATGTGAACATTTCCAGAGTGTGGCTAACGACTCCGGCAGATCTGACTATGACAGCTTAACTAACAGGAGAGAACCAGAAGGACACACAGACACGGCAGCACTCTGAGACAGTCTGGCATCCCTCCGCTCCACCGTCCACAAACCTGAGTGACCGCGTGCGAGCAGCGGGATGACAGCACCAGTTTACTATAATTCCTGTGTCCATGGACCACTGGATCTGCTGCCTTTATCTAAGGGGGAACATTAGCTACTAAAAGCTAAACTGAACAGGTGAGTTTTCAGCCTAGTCTTAAAGATTGAGACTGTGTCTGAGTCCCATACAGTTTCTGGAAGATCATTCCAGAGTTTGTGGGCTTTATAAGAAAAGGCTCTTCCCCCAGCTGCAGCCTTAGGAACTATTAATAAGCCAGCACTCTGGGATCTGAGTAGTCATGATGGCTTGTAGTAAGAAATAAGGTCTTGCAGGTACTCAGGAGAGAGCCTGTGTAGGGCTTTACACTCACCAGTCATTTTTTTTAGGTACACCTTGCTAGTAAAAGGTTGGACCCCCTTTTGCCTTCAGAACTGTCTTAATTCTTCGTGACAGACTTTCAACAAGGTGTTGGAAACGTTCCTCAGAGATTTTGGTTGGTTATTTGAGTTCCTGCTGCCTTTCTATCATCTGGAACCGGTCTGCCCATTCTCCTCTGACCTCTCACATCAACAAGGCATTTTCGTCCACACAACTGACCGCTCACTGGATGTTTCCTCTTTCTCGGACTGTTCTCTGTAAACCCTAGAGATGGTTGTGCATGAAAATCCCAGCAGATCAGCAGTTTCTGAAATACTCAGACCAGCCCGTCTGGCACCAACAACCACGCCACGTTCAAAGCCCCTTAAATCCCCTTTCTTCCCCGTTCTGATGCTCGGTCTGCACTTCAGCAAGTTGTCTTGACCACCTCTACATGCCTAAATGCAGTGAGTTGCGGCCGTGTGATTGGCTGATTAGCTATTTGTGTTAACAAGCAATTGAACAGGTATTGTACCTAATAAAGTGGCCGGTGACTGTATATGTCAATAAGAGAATTTTATAATAAAATAAATGTAATGGGCAAAAATAGGCATTTACATAGGGCCCCCATGAGCCATGGGCCCCATGAAAATACAAATAAGATGTACTTAATATGTTGATAAATATGCTACTCTGAAATATACAGGTTTTATTCATTGAAATTTGTAACATGGGGTCGACAAATTAGACACAGAAATTAAAGTAGGTGGTTTATTTCAAAAGGGTTGATACAAAAAACAACAGGATTAATATCAGACCAGCTTACAGTCCAGTAGAGAAGAACACAACACGTTGGAGCAGGCGAAGTTGTAGGCATAATCAAGTGAGGGTCAAAAGAGAGAGATTTAACTAACATGTAAACAATGCCAATAGGGGATAATCCCAATGATGAAAACAGAGAAACAAAGCAAGGCCAAACACCGGATAAGCAGTAAACAAGAAAACGGCTCGGTATGCCCAGCCGAACAGGGGCAATACCTCGCAAAGTATCAGTAAAACAGAAAGGCCGAAATACGCCATTCTACAGGTACTTAGTGCTCAGGGGTCTTGGATCTGCTAGATGTCTGGTAATTGGTGGACGGGGTCACTTGGAGTTCATAGTGAGGTGAAAGTCCGGCTGAGAAAGATGATCTTAGCATATAAGGTGATTCAGAAAGACTCATCTGATTTCAAACGGATTTATTTCAGTTGTAAATCATTACAGAATAATGCAGTAAATTGTAAATGGTTTAAGCGAACATAAAGTTTGTCATTTTACAAGTGCTCAATATGAACCTCAGTGCAATAGTAAAATTCATCCCGTACTCGATTGAGCATGTCGGGTATCACTCTGGCTCTTTCAATGCAGTCCAGTGTTGGGGAACCAGCGACGAATGCTCTGAGCTGTCGGAGCTTCACTGACGACAAAAATCATGTTAGGCAGTTCTGACGGATTCACTTTTATTGAAGTGGAGAACACAGAACGCTTTCTGCTCAGGGGTCGCCATCTCCTCTCAGACTGAAGGGGGAGCCGTCTTCCACTGACAGTCAGAAACTCGGTGACCCCCTTTCAATTGGTATGTGATTGGTTCCTAATACGGCGCTGTGAAATCAGGTTAATGTTTATGAATCACCCTGTATACTGGCAAATATATGTGCCTAGCGTGTTTCTTAAAACAAGCAAAATTATCTATGAGCAAAATGATTTACCTATTATAGATGTATCTGCCCATTCAGCCTACATTAGTTTAACCTCACATAGTTTCTGCCAAAAGTATAAGAAGTGTTTCAGCCTGGACCACTTTTTGAACTAAAGCCACATAAGGGGTTAAACCATTTGTAACAGTCTTACAACACACTTAAAAAGAGAAATCAACCAGATTTAAGACCATTTCACTTGCCAAGATGTCGTTATGTGCAGTGTAGATGACTGCATCACTCAGGACCCCAGAGCCTCAACTGCTATAAAACATGCGTCTAGTGGACACCATTCCTGTTTTTCCCTAAAGCTCCCAACTCACTGAGTCCCTTGTGTGCAAACCCCTGTGTGCATTCAAAGGTGCAAATAGAGGGCCTTCAAAAGAGTCATATCCTGCCCTATTTTCAAAATTATGTGAGGTATATTTGAGGGGTTTCAGCATGATTGTCATCACTGCTGTCATCGGACTGAGCCTTGGTCCCTTCTAAGGTTTCTTCCTCTTAAAGGGAGTTTTTCCTTACCACTGTAGTCACCACAAAATTGGCTTCACTGTGGTGATGCTCATAAGAGGCGTGGACCTGTTTTTTCTGTAAAGCTGCTTTGTGACAACCTTGTTGTAAAAAGCGCTATATAAATAAACTTGAATTGAATTGAATTGCTACATTATCCCACGAATGATGTTGTCACTAAACTGAAACCGTGTAAATGAGGACTCCATATTCGCTGATTTTAGGCTCAGCTAGCTCCACTGCCTTTACTTCTACCAGCGTTACATAACAACCGTCTGTTTACACTACAAACGTCCACATTTGGAGCGCTGGAAAGTTACTTTGTTCATATATCAGAACACATTTCTGCATATTGCTGCCTTTATTCAGCTCTCATAAGTAGACACATCACATCATTCAGAATGGCTCTGGGAAACAGCTGTCAGAGTTTTGTTAACGTTCCCAATAAAACCCCAAACAGAGGCGGTTACTGTTTTGTTTCGTTATAGTCAAGAATGTCTGGTCTTCTGTGCATCTGAAATGAAAGCCGTGTGTAATAATCTTTTTGAGGAGTCAAGGGGTTGAGAGGGGTTGAGCAGCAAAAAATGTTTTTTTTTTAATTGACCTCCAACGTTAATTTAAAAATAGCACTGACATAAGATCAATAACTATTCAACCATCACAGTGTGCTGTAGAGTCAACGATTTGTTTTTCATAGATGTTATTAGGGGTGAGCCTTTGAGGCTTGATTTCCATCTCAGGTTTATTAACACAATGGACTTTACATGCTTTTTTTCTGCCAGCAGAATGAAAAGGAGGCTGAGGTTGTAGAGGAAGAGTCTCTGATGTTTTAGATTTCATTAGTGAAGGGCAAACAGGACCATTAATATAACTAGGAGAAATTGCGATGATTTGAAAGTACTAAAAAGGTTAGCCAGCTAGGTGGGCATTCATTTGCTACCTAAATACACTATATTGCTAAAAGTATACAGGTGTATACAAATGTAAACCCAGGTGTGTAAAGCCGAGCCCCTAGGCCTGCAGACTGCTTCTACAGACATTAGTGAAAGAATGGGTGGCTCTCAGGAGCTCAGAGAATTCCAGCGTGGTGCCGTGATCGGACGCCACCTGTGCAGCAAGTCCAGTCGTGAAATTTCCTCACTACTAAATATTTCACAGTCGACTGTCAGTGGGATTATAACAAAGTGGAAGCGATTGGGAACGACAGCAACTCAGCCACGAAGTGGTCGGCCACGTAAAATGACAGGGCGGGGTCAGCGGATGCTGAGGGGCATAGTGCGCAGAGGTCACCGACTTTCTGCAGAGTCAATCGCGACAGACCTCTAAACTACATGTGGCCTTCAGATCAGCTCAAGAACAGCGTAGAGAGCTTCATGGAATGGATTTCCATGGCTGAGCAGCTGCATCCAAGCCTTACATCACCAAGCGCAATGCAAAGCGTGGAATGCAGTGGTGTAAAGCGCCGCCACTGGACTCTAGAGCAGTGGAGACGTGTTCTCTGGAGTGACCAATCACGCTTCTCTGTCTGGTTTGGTGTTGCCAGGAGACGGTACTTGTCTGACTGCATTGTGCCGAGTGTAAAGTTTGGAGGAGGGGGGATCATGGTGTGGGGTTGTGTTTCAGGAGTTGGGCTCGGCCCCTTAGTTCCAGTGAAAGGAACTCTTAAAGCTTCAGCACCAAGAGATTTTGAACAATTTCACGCTCCCAACTTTGTGGGAACAGTTTGTGGACGGCCCCTTCCTCTTCCAACATGACTGGCCCACCAGTGAACAATGCAGGTCCATAAAGACATGGATGAGCCAGTATGGTGTGGAAGAACTTCACCGGCCTTGAATCCTGACCTCAACCCCATAGAACACCTTTGGGATGAATTAGAGCGGAGACTGTGAGCCAGGCCTTCTCGTCCAACATCAGTATCTGACCTCACAAATGTGGTTCTGGAAGAACGGTCAAAAATTCCCATAAATTCCTAACACTTGTGGAAAGCCTTCCCAGAAGAGTTGTTATAGCTGCAAACAAGCTGCACTTGTTATACCTTGAACGAGGCACCTTACGTCCAACTGCTCCCCGGGCGCCGTGGACAGGGCTTCCCTCCGCTCCCTAGTGTATGTGTTCTAACGTGTATGTGGTGTTTCACTGCATGGGTGGGTAAAATGCAGAGGTGATATTTCCCCGTTGTGGAATTAATAAAGGTCACTTAATCTTAATTAATCTTAAAATGTGTACCTCATCTAAAGTAACTCTAATAAATGATGATAAATGTTTGATAAATGTATAATGTCTAATAATCTAATATAATAGTCCTCTTCCTTGTGAAATAAACCTGGTGCTGAGTGCTCTTATAGTATCATACAGCTTGGTTGAAGATGAATGGTTTTAGCTTAGATAGCATTAGTGAAATACATTGGCCCTTTCTATTTGATGATAGAGGTGAGGGCAGAGGACAAACATGGAAAGGCAAGGAGGAAAGTGGAGCAGAAGGAGCACTTCAGGAAAGATGATGAAGAAAGAGAGCTAAAGGATATTTCAGTAAACTGTAATTTACACTTACTTGATCTGTTGATTAAACGTAAAGGAGTTGGACTGTATGTGCATGTGTGACTACATCTGCTTTTGTGCTGATACTGAATGGCAGAAATCATGCAGCAGTACGCGGGAAACGTGGCCTAAAGGAACGTTCGTCGTTAGGTGTCAACATTAATGTAATTATGGAGCATGCAGACTTTAAAAAAGCTATGGACCTTAATATGCTGTGAGTTCTTGTTGTGAGGTGCTTATCTAGAATCTTCATTTTTGTCTCATGACCACATGAAAATGGTATGTTCAGCAGATGAAGATGGATGGATGGATGGATGGATGGATGGATGGATGGATGGATGGATGGATGGATGGATGGATAGATAGATAGATAGATAGATAGATAGATAGATAGATAGATAGATAGATAGATAGATAGATAGATAGATAGATAGATAGATAGATAGATGGATACTAGCAATGACCCTGGTTTGATATTTCAATGTTGAATCAATGGCCATTACAACACATTATAGCAATATCAGAGATATATGTTCATTCACTGGTGTGGCCAAACATCAAATTATTTCAATCAAGGTTTTCAATCTGCTTAATGAAAATTGTCCTCGAGTCCATCAGAAAGTGGAAGAGTTTCAAAAGCATCAAGGAAAGGGTAAATCCACTGATCAGGCACTGTGTAGTTCTACAATTACAGACTGTCTGTTTCTCAGCATACTTTGTTAGCCCCCCTTTACCCTGTTCTTCAGCGGTCAGGACCCCCATGGAACATCATAGAGTGATGACATGGTCCTATTGACTACTGACGTGGTGGTGGTGTGTTAGTGTGTGATGTGCTAATCTGAGTGAATCCGTGTCGCTGCTGGACTGAGAACAGTCCGCCAAACAAAAACATCCAGTCAACAGCGTCTTGTGGGCAGCATCTTGTGAACACTGATGGGGGATCTAGATGACCAACACAAACTGTGTGGCGGCAGATGAGCTAGTACCTGCTCTGTGAGGGCCCATGGGGGTCCTGACCACTGAAGAACAGGGTAAAAGGGGGCTAACAAAGTTTGCAGAGAAACAGATGGACTACAGTCTGTAATTATTGATAAATGCCCAATGAGCATAGAAACAAAGAGGTGGTCATAATATTATTCCTGATCGGTGTAGATCTGCAAAGATATTTTCCCACAGCTGCTGACTCACCGAATCCCATCCTCTGTATGCCGTAACACACAAAACGGCTGCCACGTGACTAAGGTGAATGGGTGCTGTGTCATCTGCCATAAGCACAGTCCATTCTCCTGCCTCGTTACATGTATAGAAAAGAGCTTTTGGCATTGCACATGAGTTAGTGTGCAGTCGTGCGTCTTCGTGAGAGAGGGTGGGTGTGTGCTCCAAGCTGCCTTCCTAGAAAAGAAAACACTTGGAAGGGATTGATGCGTGAACAAGCAAGGAGGTGAATTCCTATCCCAGTGTGGAGGAGGAATGTGTAAGAAAGTCTCCATTCTTCGTTCTCTGTGACCTTGCTGCAGGCTTTAGATACTCCACCACAGTTCCCGCGGTCATGTATGAAGTGGTTAGTTTTGTCCAAACATGAATGTTCATTCATGTGATTGAGCGGGAATGTCTGTGCGAGTGTAGTCGGTGTAAGATGATGGTCCATATAACAGTTACTGAATATGTTAAAAATAAATAATTGTTAAATCAGTGTTCAAATCTAATGTCTGAATTAATATTAGAACAACACTGAAAGTTTAGCAATTAGCAATTCAACAGAACATCAATGACACCTTGACCATCATTCTTAGAAAGTCAAAGCCACTTTGCATCATAAAAAAATCAACTGGCTTAAAAGAAACAACAGAACTCTCCATTAGTTTATTTATTCAGATTTCTTGTTAACGTCTTAACTTCTGAATAAATTACCAAGGGTTCGATTTTTCCTAGTAAGCATAGCTTATATGATCAGCCTTGAACTGAAACTTTACCACCGTAACGTAAAGATAAATCAGGAAATGCTTTAAAACATCCATTTACATTTATATTTGGTGTGGTTGGTTAGTGTAGTGGTTAACATCTTTGCCTTCTACGCTGTAGACTGGGGTTCAATCCCTGACCAGGGTAAGCACCCTACAAAATACCCTACCAATTAGGGTCCTTGGGCAAGACTCCTAACACCACCTTGGCCTCCCTGTGTAAAATGATCAAATTGTAAGTCGCTCTGGATAAGAGCGTCAGCCAAATGCCGTAAATGTACATTTACAGCGTTTAGCAGACGCTCTGATCCAGAGCGACTTACAAGAAGAGCTTTGTCAATCTAGAGAAAGTATCTTAGCTAGTTACCACTAGGTTAGAGAGAAAGACGGTCCTGAGCTCAGATACTGCTAGAAACAAATATGTCACTGGTACACTTTCATGCTGCAACTCTCCTGTTTTACCACAACCTTCTAGCCTGGACTGTTGACACCAGGTAGGTTCCATTTGGTCCATGATTCATGCTGTTGGCACCAAATTCTGACCCTACCATCTGTGTGCTTCAGGAGAAATTGAGATTCACCGGTTTTGGTGAGCCTGTGTTCACTGTCTTTCTACTTCCAGCTTTCTGTTCTTGATGGAGGTGGAATTTGACGTGGTGTTTTGCTGTTGTAGCCAATCCACCTGAAGGTTTGACATTCTGAGTTGCTTTTCTGCTCAACATAATTGTACAGAGTTGTTGTCCGAGTTACCATGGCCTTTCTGTCAGCTCGGACCAGTCTGGCCATTCTCCACTGACCTCTCTCATCAGCGAGGCTTTTCCTTGCACAGAACTGCAGCTGACTGGGTGTTTTTGCTTTGTTGCTCCATTCTGAGTAAACTCTAGAGACCATTATGATCCCGAGAGATCGGCAGTTGTAGAAATGCTCAAACCAGCCCATCTGGCACAGTCATGCCATGGTCAAAATCACTGAGATCGCAAGTTTTCCTCCCATTCTGAAGGTTGATGTAAGCATTACCTGAAGCTGCTGGCCTGTATCTGCATGATTCTATGCACTGCACTGATGACATGTGAATGGTTGATTAGATCATTTCATGAACGAGTAGATGTGCAGGTGATCCTATTGAAGTGCTCGGTTAGTATATATTCAAAATCAGTTCTGCCAACGAGACTAGCTGGCTGTTTTCATCTCACAACTCAACTACAAATGAACTTTTAATGTCATTATGACCAACATTAGGAGCTGCTCTGACTTTCATTCATAGTTAAACATTGAGCCAAAACAATGTTGACACTGAAATTTCAGCCTAAAATGATGATTCTGATGGGAAATCAGTAATAGATCAATGTCGCTGCTATCTGGGAGGTGTAAGATTGCTTTGTTTATTTATTGTTTATTTCATATAAATGTGCATCAGGTTGAATACTTCATGATCTACAACAGAGTACATATATTAACATGTTTATTAAACCTGTGCTAAAAGGGGTTAAAATCTAATGGGAGATCAGTGATAATAAACAGTGTGAAGCATTACCAGCATAACCTGCTAATCAGGATATTTAGTTTTCCTTTTATGTAATATTTAGAGTCTAAATTCATACGTTTTAGTGCACAAACTATCTGAATATTAGTATTGCTCACCCATCATGTAAAAGCATGTTTACAGTCTTGCATTAACATGCGTTTTGTGTCCAGAGAGTATCTTTGTAGCTTTGGTTAGATAAATGTTTACACTTTCACTATAATGCATCAGCATGACTAGATGAGATCTGACTGTACTCCTAAAAAGCATGTCTGTATTACTTTTGGTAACTCTTTCCCCTGTTACTGTGTGAATGGATAAGCTTGGCCTGGACGTTTTCATCAGCCTGGACTGCACGAAGACTCTTGGTTTGGGATTAACTTCAACCTTGCTTTTCCTCCATATTTCTTTGTTTATTCTCTCAACTGCTTCAGCTCATACAATTGTATACAGATAACGAAAAAAACTGTTACGTTTTTGTGAAATCAGGATCAAGATCCATCTCTGACCTCTACCAAATGTGGTTTGAGGGATCCTGTCGTAATTCACTTACAACGCATCTTGTTACATAATACATTATAAGTAGTGTTCATAACAAATTATAAGAGCTCATAAGCTGTGTTTGACCGCTCTAAGGAAAGTGAAGCGTACTGGACTAAAGCCTTGAGAGTGAGGCTTCAAGTTGAAGTATTTACTGAAGGATTTACTGAAACACTAAAACACAATAAAGCTCATTACAGGCTCCAGATGTCAGAGTTTAAACTAGAGCAACATCAGAGTTTCATCCAATGTGGGAAAGTCAATGTTCACCACTGTTAATGTGCACCACCGTTAGCCTGACACTGACTTAACACTGCATATCCTATAGAGTGTTAGCAGAAATTAGTGTAGTGTTACAGAGTGAAGGGTTCTAGTGCTTGGTGTTAGAACCAGCGAGGGAACAAATTACATTGTTCAGGGGAGGGGCTCATGCTGTAATGTAATGTAACATATAAAGTGAGGCGCTGGGTAAGAAAAGCATTGTAGCAGTGATTCTAGGCTGGACAGCCTGTTTGGAACATCTGAATATTCATGACTGAAGCCCCGACCAGCCCTAAAAGCAACAACAGCGAGAAATACAATCCTGGAAATCCCAGGGCGTAAATAAACTCTGTATTTGTCTTTACACTCTCCCAGCTGGGACTGACTTCTTTGGCACTGACATTATAACATGTTATTAACACAACGTATAACGTATTATATTAACAATTCATAATGTATAATAAACATGACTGTAAAGTGTAATGCACTCATTTTTATAAACATTTATAACCATGTTTATAATGCCTTATGAGTGTATTATAATGTGTTATAAATGTGTTTATAGATGCTTTAAAAACATGACACTCATAGAAAGTGTTAGCGTTTTTTTTTTCTTTTTCTCTGAAGCTTGATAAAAATTCAGTCGAGTGGTTTGTACATTGTGCCCTCTCACGCCTCTCACGCCTCTCACTGACATTATACTGTTTTATCTTTCACAACACAGAGCAATAAATAAACGAGGCGACGGTTCCAACTCTGCAGCTTTCTGCCACACATTGGTAGTCAGGGCTCACAGTCCAGTGATTCGCATGGATATGTTTGGGTTTCATCAATGTAACTCATTTAAATTCATAGTATCCCAGTGATCTGGTGCTTGATGCAGGGCTGAAATGTGTAGAAGATACAGGTGTGGTATCCCTGTTTTTTCCCCCCGATCGCTATCCAAGTGACTGCAAACACTGAGAATGATTTCAGTGTTTGTTCATATGTCATATAGGCAGCCTGCGCACGCGTCAAGCACACTGAAGTAGCTGAAACTGATCCAGTTTAGGTTCTAAATGTTAGGCTGTATATCACTTTAAATGCTTCAGTAAAATTGCTTAAAGGGGCATTTTGCATCTGTGGTAGACATCTCTCCGTGCCTCCTACGGTCGTGCCGCAGTAGTCTCTAGAGTGAGATTCGCAGGATCGAAAACTAAGATGATGTGTCTTGAAAATAGTCTTGAACAAACTATTATGGAGTGGATTTTTGAGGGTCAGTTGTTTTTCTTTAGCTGGTAAATGCAGAAGGAATTCAACTGATGTTTCTGCCGTACTCTCAATAAAGGTACTGTACAGGTACATTATTGTTCATCAGGGTACAAGCTATTCAAATTTACCCTCAAAGGTACAAAAGTGGTTTTAGGATCCAATTGTGGTTTTAAAGGTACTACACTACATTCCCATTTCCAGGGGGAAAGGGACGTATTTGTACCTCTTTGTGATGTAACATTTTAAAATATGAAATAAACGTAAAGGTCTAGACTTAATATAGAGTGTATTGAGTCAATCCCATAGACAAAACACAATTTCAGTGGAATGTGGTGTAATTATATTCCCTAACAAAATGTACTGAAGGCATTCCTGTGAGACTGTATCAAGCCAAATGTCTTATCTTATTAACTGTGCAACTGTGGTAACTGCCTTCAAATCATCCTTACAATGGAAACTATTACCAAACTATTACCAAACTACTAACTACTAACAAAGATGACTCATAAGATGAAGAGAATAACACTTAAGTTAGCACATTTGGTTGACACCAAAGGGATTTCTTACGGTTGCATGACGTTTCTGGGTTATGGATGCTCAGCGTTGTAGTAAAAGAACAGTGATGAATGAAAATGAGGCTGAGGGATCTGAATAGTGCATAAGACAACTCTAGTGTAAGGCTGGAAAGCCCCTTATCATTTTTAATATGTTCTTATTGCGTCACACATCGAACTGATTTGTTTTTGATTCGTTTGTTTGGGCTGCCCTTCTGAGGCAGCCGCATTACGTGTCCTTAGTATGTTTTCAAGTTCGTCTAACGTGAAAATTAAATGAGCCACTACTGCTGAAGTCGGGCTGTCAGATGGGATCAGAAATCAAGTTGATTTTTTTTTCGTTTGTTTGTTAAATATTTTACATTTTTAAATTTTACATACATTATTTTTTTACTTGCAAAGAAAATAAGTACGAAGTTCAGTAACTGCTACGATTTCTATGTCAGTGTCATGTCATTGAGTCCACCAGGGGGCGCTAAGCATTTTTTTTGTTTGTAACTAATTGGAACATTAATGGAGCTGCAGCATAGATTTAAACATTCCTATGGATGTTTTCTGCTTTCAAATGTGCAATTTTTCCTTTGAATTTTATGAATATTCAAACGTTGAATTTTATTTAAATCATCCTACTGCATAATTTAAAAAGATACACATTCAAATGTTAACTGGCTTTAATTTAAGCACAGTCAGTTCACTGATGTAGATTGGAACTGTTGGGCTGCTTTTGTGACCTGTTAACTTTGGGAAAGATAGGGAAAAATAGAGTGCAGTGGGATAAACTAGCCCTACACTTCGGGGGGAAAAAGATACTGTGCAGAGAAATTTTTTGTTCATCAAGGTACAAACAATATAAATGTACCCTCAAAGGATCATCGGTGGCTTGAAGTTCTAATATTGCACCTTCAATAAGTTTTTCCCAGTGGAAGAGTACATATTGGTACCTTTTGTAATTGTCATGCCTCTCGCCGGCTCCACTGAGACCTCGGCTCCTCACTCTGTTGCAAACTCCAACTCCCAGAATCCCCTTACTCTGGACCATAGCTGTAAGCTTGACCTTAGCCTGTTTTCCGGATTCTGTCTCTGGTTTGTCTCTTTATTTAAATGTTTTAACCAACAGTTAATGGGATGCCGTCGTAGAATAGATCATTTCTCTCACTCACACCAAATTATTCATCAGCATCTTAACTTTTTGAGGCTTTTTCTTCCCTCGTCCAATATGCCTCACTTCTAAAAATCTGCATAGGTTGTTTCCCTCAGGAGAAATTTTGCAACAGAGTCTATTATTATGTGTCATGTAACTACAGATTGTGCTCAGCTGGCATGTTCAATGAATGCCTTTCAAGAAAGACCACCCCTTCACCCGTAGTCTCGTAATATAATCTTAACTGTCATGATGAAAATTTCCCAGCAGTTTGACCTGCTGAGACTGCATCCTCTCAAGAAATGGCTTTCATTACCTTATTAACCAACCAGCTTAGCAGTAAGAGAAAAAACTTAAGGTCATGACAAACAGTAGGATATAAATATGCTATATCTCAAGGGATCACAACACCTACTTAATTTCCCTCTCTCTCTCTCCCTCTCTCTCTCTCTCTTTCCTACACTTGTAAAGCAGCCCTTTCTCTGGGACGTGGAGGCTGCTGTACGGCCCAGAGATGCAGGAGCCCACCACTGGGCCTACTGCCCGCTTACCCACTTCCTCCAGCCTACTGAACCCTCTTCGCTCAGCCCGGAGGATGCTGTGACTCAGTAAAAACTTCTAAGTTCCTTGAGGCAAGATGATTAATGCAGCCTCCACACTTCGTGTTCAGCAGCTCCTCTGATCAGTGCAGTAATTGGTTGTGAGGGTCCTAATAGATCCTAACAGAAATAGAGAAGTGTGTTACGGAAAACCTGTAGAATGGGTAAAAAAGAAAAGCATGAGCTTCCCCTCACCCTGAGCTCTTTGCCTTATTTATATAAAAACATTTTCCCTTTTTCCATTTACTATCATTGTTTTTAACAATAGAACTGCCAGTATTTTATTTGGGGGAGGGGGTTCTTATAGATGCGAGACCCACAATGCTGCAGTATTTACAGCTCAGATGCACACTTTACAAAACGTAAACTGTTCCATAGCCTTGATGTCTCGGTCAGTCAAATTAAACACTACATTCAGCAAAAGCGTGAGACTTGACAACTGCACAGGCCAAAGGTGTTCAGTCAAAAGAGCATTGGTTAGGTCAGGCACTGATGTTGGCTAAGAAGGCCTGCCCTTCATGACTCCCTCCAGCCCTGACACCTCCATGGACTCCAAGGAGAGTCCTCTGGGAGATGATGAGACTCAGACCGCACCAATCAGCTTCCCCTGAATACTAATCTGTTTCACCTGTTCTTGTCTTTGTTTGCCTAGTTAGAGCAGCATACAGCCCGGGCTTTTAGTTTAGTTCACAGCGAGGTATTGCATCTTCGAGAGCTACTGAGCAGCTGTTTTGTTAACTTTGGTTGTTATTTCCGGATTCTGACTACCCTTCCGTGTTTTGGACTTTGCCCTCTTTGCCTTTGCCCTTTGGACTCTGTTTGCCTGGTAATGTTTGTTTGTTTGTTTGTTTGTATTTTCGGTCTTTTCTGAATTTGACCTATAGCTGTTCTTTGACCACAACGTTGGATCACGATTTTACAGGTAAAGCCTTTTTCTCTTTTTTCCATGAGCATCTGAATCATTCTGGCACATGACACTGCATCACAATCAACATTCCAGTTCATCCCAAAGGCGTTCAGGTGGGCAGAGGTCAGGACTTTGGAGTTGCTCCACACCAGACTCATCAAACCATCGTTATAGAGCTCACTTTGTGCACAGGGACATGGTCTTTCCTGAGCAGGAAAGGGTCTTCCCCAAACTGCTTAAGTTAAAAGCACACAATAATGGTCTATTATATGGTTTTACCACACTAATTGACTATTATCCCTTCTTCACCAAACTTTGCTGTTGGAACTGCTGTTACTTAACTTTTTGTCCATCAGAGTGTCCAGTTGCTCAACAGCAGTGTTCCTCAACCCCGGTCCTGTGCATATTAATGCTTTCCTTGCTACAAAAGGCCCACTTGAATTGACTAAAGGCTTTTTAAAGGGCTGAGTATTCAGATCAGGTGTGTTGGGAGCAGGGAGACCACTAAAAAATGCAGGGCAGTGAGCCTCCAGAACCAGGGTTGAAAAGCACTGCTCTACACCACTTCTAGGCTTGTGTGCAGCTGCTTGTTCATGGAAACCCATTTCATGAAGCTCCCAGTGCTCAGTTCTTATGTTGATGTTCCTTCAAGAGGCAGTTTGTAAGTCTGTAGTGAGTGATACAACAGAGGCTAGGGGATTTTTACACACTATGTCCCCTCTGTTTGTTTGCATTGTCTATTGCATCATAGTTGAGCTGTTGTCACACCTCCACCACTCCTAGATCTTCACAATAATAGCACTTACAGTTGACCAGGGCAGCTCTAGCAGGGCAGAAATTGTGGCATAGGCCGCATCCTGTAGAAGTTTAAAAATTTCAGTTTTGTGCTTAGGCAAGCTCAGAGAACATATGGACCAAAGGAAATATGGACATAAATGGATTTCTAAAATAAGGTATTTGATGTTGCGCAATTTATGTAGTTACTACAATCTAAATGTACTATTTCTTGATCATTCTTGCAGCTGTTCAGTGTTCTAGATGCACACGCATTATGTACTCACGTGGAAAAGTGTGTTATGACAGAATTTGTCACAATAATGATATCATGTTTCCTCCTCCTAATTAGCAGAGGTGTAGAACGGGACAAAGCAACAGAATTCAATGAGACTTCATTTTCATGATGCTGCAGTGGAAGCTTAATCATATCCATTAGTATGTAGCCACATTGTATTCCACCTCCAGGATGTTGCCCACACTGTTTTTCGTTTCACGTGTAGAGTACACTCAATTACAGATATAATACTACAGGGTTGGGTACCCGAGCTAAATTTCCTGTTCTCTGAGGCAAACGTGACAAGCATGATGCTGTTGTTTATCTGCTAATCCATCTGAGAGATAAGAGCCTGAATTAAATCTATGATGATTGCCACTGTGCATTGGTGCAGTAGTGATAATGAGTCTGTTCAGAGGGTCACTGGGTTCAGGCATGGTCATTTGAAGCCCTTCCTCTGATTTCTTCAGTTTGCTGCAGATGACAGTAGCGTGGACACTCTTACCACCGTGCTAACACGCCGTGAACACACCGAGGCACAAATCCCAGCTCAGCCAGCAGGAATTTGTGTGACTAAGCCCGTGCTTTCTTTCTACAATGGCACTGTAAGCTTCAGCAAAACACCTCACGACAGCACGTCAAATGACCCTGTATTCAGATCTTACGTTGTCGATATTGATATTCCACTTTAACGACAGAAAGCTGTTCATATAAACCCACATGCTACAGAGATTATACCACAGCTAAGGAGGTGGTATGATTGACCCACCCACCTTGGTCACAGGTTTAACCAAAACGATTGATCTTTTGTTCAATATTAAAAGCATTAGACCCTTATAATGACAGGATGTAATAAATAGTAGTTGAATCAGTAACTAGTAGTTTGTTAATGATTGTAATAAAGTACAGCGCTGTGTGAAGGTTTTAGGCGTCTAAGCCAATTTTTAAACAGTTTCCCTCAGCAGTGAGTTTATCACAATATACATTAGAATAAAGTCGTATTCATAATTCAAATAAACAGAAAAACAATAAAAAGCAACAAGTATTTCTTGGGTCCATATTTTTCCTGGACACCTTCACAGCCGCCACAGAGACTCGTTAATATCATCAATGACATCTTGAGCTCAATTTACTGAGCACTGATTGGTCAAACCAGGAGCTGCTTTTTAACTACATATAATACTGGGCTTCCTCGAGGAGAGGCTTGGAGATGGCTAAACACACACACTGACATCCAGAAAATCACTAATTTTATATATATATATATATATATATATATATATATATATATATATATATTATATCATTATCAATTAATATTCTATAAATGTTGTTTAATAAATTCAGACCTTAGATATTTACAAGGATTGTTTTGATTTATTTAAAAAAAACATTTATTTATTTGCATACAAACACTTCGTAAGGTTTGAATAAGTGTATTTTTTGTGTTGGGGCGGCACGGTGGCATGGTGGGTAGCGCTGTCGCCTCACAGTAAGGAGGGCCTGGGTTCGATTCCCCGGCCGGGCGGTCCTCTCTGTGTGGAGTTTGCATGTTCTCCCCGTGTCTGCGTGGGTTTCCTCCGGGTTCTCCGGTTTCCTCCCACAGTCCAAAGACATGCAGTCAGGCCAATTGGACATGCTAAATTGCCCCTAGGTGTGAGTGTGTGAGTGACTGTCTGTGTCTGTCTGTCTGCCCTGCGATGGACTGGCGACCTGTCCAGGGTGTATCCTGCCTTCCGCCCGAAGACTGCTGGGATAGGCTCCAGCACCCCCCCGCGACCCTGACGGAGAAGCGGCTTAGATAATGGATGGATAATGGATGGATATTTTTTGTGTTCTCATTGGTGTTTCTTGATGCTTAAATAATATCTCCGTCAACATTTGTCAAATGGATTTCATGCATATTTTACATTTACGTATAAATAGTAGTTTTAACATTCATATATGTAAGTACATTAAAAAGTTCAGTGGCAGCTTAATAGTAGGGGAGCGATTCATCATTTTTAATGTCCAAACAAGTAAATGTTAACCATTCAGTGATGAATAACTTTGACTCAACCATTCCAAAACCTTACTTTCATTTCTTTTGAGCCGTTAAGAGGGGGACTTATGGACTTAGCTCGCAAACTGACAGGCGAACATTCTCCATCAGGACTTTCTGACAGAGAGCAGAAATCATAATTCCTTCAATTATGACAGGTCATGTAGGTCCTGCAGAAGCAAAGCAGCCTCAGACCATCACACTACCACCACCATGTTTTACTGTTGGGTTGCGTTGAGTAGAAGAGCATGAGGGGGTGGTATGGACAGGAGTAGCAGCAGGGAGTAATAGGTTGTCACGTGACTGTGTTTGTTGGGCAGGTCACGCACCGGTCCATACATTCCATATATGGAAACGCAGGTTTAGAATTCACTGTTTTTGTGGCGTCAAACAGAACAGACCTTATTTACATATATTAAATTCAAAAGCACAACAACAAGAACAGCCTTTTTAATTCCAAAAGAGAGGTTGGAAAATGGCCAAAAACACAGTTTAACACTTAGCAAACGTCTATTTATTGTTACTACTTTGCCATAGCCCCCGTTCCCATCCAGTGGCAGACCTAGTGCTGCTACCAGCTGAATGATGTTCTTAGACAAATTTTACACAGTGGGCATAAAGTGCAGTTTGGTCAAACATTTTAACTTGATTGCTTATTAATTTCTTCATAATTTAAAATTGGGGGCAGTCGTGGGCTGGAGGTTAAGGATCTGGCCCTGTGACCGGAAGGTTGCCGGTTTGATCCCCAGGGCCGACAGTCTATGACTGAGGTGTCCTTGAGCAAGACACCTAACCCCCAACTGCTCCCCGGGCACCGTGGATAGAGCTGCCCACCGCTCCGGGCAAGTGTGCTCACTGCCCCCTAGTGTGTGTGTTCACTAGTGTGTATGTGGTGTTTCACTTCACGGATGGGTTAAATGCGGAGGTGGAATTTCCCCGGTTGTGGGATCAAAAAGTGTCGCTTAAAAAAAAATACTTTTTATCTCTATTAAAAGATTATATGGAGTTATTATTAATAAAAGACACAATAACTACTCTTCTAAGTGTAGTTCAAAGTGGGATGTGGTTGCCAAGCAACACGGCAACAAAGAGTATTCGATGATTATGCTGTAACTTTATTACATGAATACAGAATTCATTCAGTTGATGGGTGAGGTCAAAAGTGTTAATATCAAGCCTTCAACTTCGGCTCAAACAATCAGGTTTTAGAAACTAAGGACCCATCTGTTTTACACTGGCAGATAAAGCCCTCTGCTTCCTCTCCTACGCCTCCATTGAGATTTATTAACTGCATTTTGCAGCGCTTGTTCCCCAGTTCTACAGTGCTGATTCATAGACATTGTTCTGCTGTGATTCTCCTTTGTTTCTGAGGCCACCCACAACTTTTTTCTTCTCTTCAGTCTAGTTTTGTTCTTTGTCTATACTTGACACAATATTATGGCCCACCGCTGCCACACCAGATCCCTTAGGAACTTCATCTTTTCCCTTGCACACACTTTCTCTGCATCCACCTAACACACACCACTATCTGTGTTGCATTGCCTGAGAGTCACATTCTCAGGAAGTAATGTGACAAACCATAATATATGGCTTTTTATGGCTGATGACTGTATATGAACCATAATATATGGCTTTTTATGGCTGATGACACACATGACTTGGCACAAACGGACTTTCCAAGTACTATTTCTTTCATTATTTAGACTAAGAAGCGTCAAACTAGGAAATAAACTATCTAATCACTTCAGCTTCACTTCGGACTACTTCATAAGAGATTGTGGACTTGGTGGACTGTTTCTCCACTTATACTAGCTATTCTATTATCAGATATTATTTTTTTTATATTATAATATTATGATGTTCTGATATTCTAGCTAGCCAGATTTTTTCTTAACGCCAGTGAGTCTGGCGCACTGTGGCTTACCTTGCCAGAGAACTGCCTACTTTGACAGGAACAGGCAGTCTTTTTTCTAACGTCAACAAGTGTGGCACACTTTGTAGCTGATGTACTAAATTTCCAACAGTCTACAGTCAAACCAGAACTGCTGCTATGAACCAAGACTATTGAACATGACCACTGCTGCATTATACGTACCTAATGTCCAGTGCTGTTGTTTAAACACACATTTACTTTACATCAGTCTTCTTTTTCATGTTAGTGTAGTATTTATTCTTCATCTCATCTTCATTTTTTTTTCTTTTACATTTTATATGACTAGTGCTCTTATCGCTAAGTTGACCTGTTTTCTCATCCAACACATTCATTTTTCATATGACTAATAAATTGTACATAGACTGAACTGAGCTGAACAAACAGGGGTACAACCAAACCACACCTGTGGAAAATGACGGCCTCGTTCTGACGGGCAGCCCAAACCCAAATCGAGGAGGACAGATTTTTCAGCAGTCTGAACGGCATCTGCTGAGACCTCATATAAAATCAAGCTGATGTTTATGGCATGGCGTTTACGGCATTTGGCTGACGCTCTTATCCAGAGCGACTTACAATTTGATCATTTTTACACAGGTAGGCGAAGGTGGTGTTAGGAGTCTTGCCCAAGGACCCTTATTGGTATAGTGTAGGGTGCTTGCCCTGGTCGGGGATTGGACCCCAGTCTACAGTGCAGAAGGCAAAGGTGTTAACCACTACACCAACCAACCACCTGTTCTTGTACCAACAGGATTATAAGACACTTATCCAAACCCCTCTTGGACGCAAAGAAGTGGCCGTGGCCGAATAACATGCCCTTTTTATAGTAAACCTGAAAGCGGAACTCCTCATTAGCTCCTGTGATGCTGGAGAACATAAAACTGAAACCTCTAGCTTTTACTTTTGATTCTATTCTGATCGTTTACCTCTGGATGAGTGCGTCAGGTGAAGCATTGTTCAGTTTCGGGGGGTGATCTGTTTAGACTAATGTCTAATGACTAATTATGGTGAAGAAAATGGTTTTATGTAGAACCATGAACCCTTTGCATGATTATAGCTTGACAAGCTTGTTACAATAAAAGACCCCTTTCTGGAACCATTTTCAAAAAGGTAGCCCACCTGTTGCTGCCCTGTTTATCAGCCACACTCTGTCCCATCCTTGAAAAGGAAGGGTCCACTATAGGAGCATGACTGACCAGATATTATTTGTGTAGTGGGTGGTCTCAGCATAGCAGTGCTAGTACAAGTGTAAGTGTAGTGCAAGCTAGTATCTAATCAAATCAAATCTAATCAAATTTATTTGTAGCGCTTTTTACAACGGATGTTGTCACAAAGCAGCTTTACAGAATTTCGGAAAAGACAAAGTTTCAACAGGACTGTAAGAATGTACAGAAACCCCCTGGTGGACAAGCCGGGGGCAACAGTGGCAAGGAAAAACTCCCTCAGAACTGAGGAAGAAACCTTGGGAGGAACCAGGCTCACCAGGGGGGACCCATCCTCCTCTGGTCAGACTACCTACAAGTGATTGTATTACTAATATTAATAGCAGCAGTATTGGTGTTAGGAATAACTAGGAGTCTATGAGAACATCAGCATAGGGTGAGCAGCTTGTCCAAGGCAGGTGGTGGCAGCTGGTCTGAAGTGGGTAGCAGGAGGGCTCAGCAGTCAGTCGTCCTTCAGTGTCCAGCCGGACATGTGGGTGATTGTATACTCGGAATCTATAAACTATCTAATAAACTAGCAACTCAAAGCAGAAAAACAAAAGACTAAAAATAGTCTAGAAACAGTGATTGATGGAAGTCTTCATAAGGCAGAGCTTGTGCATTTATTCACTATGTTCTGTCTCTGTGCTGTTCTCTTCTGCAGCTCATTTACTCATCCTTCCCAGCCTTCCATTTGCAAGGAAGTGTCATCTCTCCGATCTGTTTCTGTGAATTAGGCTACCAGTGCCTAAAAGCAGCTATTTCATTCTTTGTAAGTATCTGTGCTCAAAATGATATTAAATTTTAAACCTGGCGCACATTCTGAGGAATATCTTGAAGGGTTTATTTTTCTCCTGAATATTTTTTTTTTCCAAAATAGCCTATAAATGATGAAAGAACCCCTCACCCCAAGGATATTCACATACATTTTTAATCCCTTTTTTTTCCACCATGTACGAAAATGTTTTTTACAACTACTGTCTTCTTACCAGCTTGTTCATTAGGGGATATTAAAAGTTGCATAGCTGTCCATTTTGTCAAATTTCATGTCGAATCTAAGTAAGACATGTTATTTGGTTCCCTTCACCTTATTGTTCCATCTTAGAAACATTGCACGTCTTTAAAAAATCTATTTCCATGACCCAGAGAAAATCATTCATTTCTTATTGTACTGCCTACAGTTCGCTGCAGAACGCAGCCTCTTACCAGCACCAAGAAAGACTATATTATACTGATCTTTGCTTCTCTACTTTGGCAGCCAGTTCTTCCTCAGATTCAATTTAAGGAGCTTTTTGGGTGTTTTTAAAACACTTAATGCTCTCAGAGTGCAATTGAAACCTGGGGGTAGCCATGCCTTCGCAGTCTGTGCCCCAACAGTGTGGAGTACTACAGTCTCTATCATAAGGCAAGCTCCTTCTGCTTCTGTATTCAAGTCTGGTTTTAAAACCTGTCATTGCAAACTTGCATTTAAACGGGATTGATATATTATGGAGTTGTCGTCATCTTAGAGCTTACATCCTCTATTTTCTTACGTTTATATTATTAAAATAATATCCAAGTCAAGCTGGGATTTCCTCCACCTTCTCACAGCTTTCCTTAGCTCTTGCCGGTTGCTGCGTAGGACACCTGTCAGCGAGGCAACAGGTGAGGAAGATCTTGCTGGCCTGGAGGAGAGAGGACCCAAAGTTAATTGCAGATGAGAGTGAAGAAAGGAAAACATCTGTGGCTGTGTCCAGTGAGAGAGAAGAAAATGCATCAGGATGGATAAGGGTGGTCAGGATAGTTGAGGCAAAAGAGGAGGGAGGAATGGACTGCAGGTTGTGTTGAGTAGAAGAGCATGAAGGGGTGGTATGGACAGGAGTAGCAGCAGGGAGTAATAGGTTGTCACAAACACGTGACTGTGTTTGTTGGGCAGGTCACACACCGGTCCATACATTCCATATATTATACATTCCAAACTTGCATTTAAACCAGATTGATATATTATGGAGTTGTTGTCATCTTAGAGCTTACATCCTCTATTTTCTTACTTTTATATTATTAAAATTATATTACAGCTCTTGAGTTTTGATCCTGGTGGCAGTGGGTAGCGCTGTTGCCTCACAGCAAGAAGGGCCTGGGTTCGATTCCCTGGCCGGGTAACCAGCGTCCTTTCTTTCACCATGTCTGTGTGGGTTTCCTCTGGGTTCTCTGGTTTTCTCCCACAGTGCAAAGACATGCAGTCACTGTGTCGCCAATTGGACGCACTAAATTGCCCCTAGGTGCCCCCTGTGTGTGAATGTATCTGTCTGTCTGTCTGTCTGCCCTGTGATGGACTGGTGACCTTTCCAGGGTGTTTCCTGCCTTTCACCCAGCGACTGCTGAGATAGGCTCCAGCTCCCCCGTGACCCAGAAGGATAAGTGGCTTAGAAGGTGTGCTTTCTGTACCAACGTTGTAAGTAATTTCAGAATCTCCCCAGCCTAATGGACCAAGGCTCACAGGAAATATGCCATTAAAGTTCCTCTTAATAACTCTGGAAAAATAATTACACCCTGACTGAGTTTTGCAGTTAAAACCTGTCACGCTGAATGAAAAATGACTCTTGTGTTGCATTCATTCCAAGTCTTTGACATGTTATTTGAGCAGATAGTAGGACACGTTTGACTCTTTACAGACTGAATTTCAAGTTTTATTGAGTCAAGTCTTTTGATCCTTGCAAAAAGAAGCTGGAAATGGGAGTATTGCAGTATGAGGAAAATACCCTGGTTATATGTGAGGTTTAAAATGAGCCAGAAGTCAGTGGCAGTTTTCAATAAGGGTTGGATGAAAAAATGTGCTGTACTTTCTGTATTGCAACACCCTGGGACTGATGAAGCTTGTAAAAAAGGGTAGAATTTGATCAGTAACAACTAACAACATTGCATGCAGGTGAAATGTTTTTGACACCAGTATTTGTAATACGAAATACTACTTTTCATTTCATAATCTTGATATAAAAAACAAAAAACTCATTACAAAATGTGTTTTAAAGTTGGTGTTTTCATATCCTTTCATTCTGTTGGCACTGATGGCACCATGGAGCTGTTTGTACCATATAGACTGTTTAGCCTAATAGCACCATGGCACCCTGTTAGCACCAAAGCTCTAATAGCACCATTGTCCCATTATCACCATAGTCCTGTTAGCACCAAAGCTCTAATAGCACCATTGTCCCATTATCACCATAGTCCTGTTAGCACCAAAGCTCTTATAGCACCATTGTCCCATTATCAACATAGTCCTCTTAGTGCCACAGCTCTTATAGCACCATTGTCCCATTATCACCATAGTCCTGTTAGTGCCACAGCTCTTATAGCACCATTGTCCCATTATAAACATAGTCCTGTTAGTGCCACAGCTCTTATAGCACCATTGTCCCATTATCACCATAGTCCTGTTAGTGCCACAGCTCTTATAGCACCATTGTCCCATTATCAACATAGTCCTGTTAGTGCCACAGCTCTTATAGCACCATTGTCCCATTATCACCATAGTCCTGTTAGTGCCACAGCTCTTATAGCACCATTGTCCCATTATCAACATAGTCCTCTTAGTGCCACAGCTCTTATAGCACCATTGTCCCATTATCACCATAGTCCTCTTAGTGCCACAGCTCTTATAGCACCATTGTCCCATTATCAACATAGTCCTCTTAGTGCCACAGCTCTTATAGCACCATTGTCCCATTATCACCATAGTCCTGTTAGTGCCACATATCTTATAGCACCATTGTCCAATTATTACATTAGTCCTGTTAGTGCCGCAGCTCTTATAGCACCATTGTCCCATTATCACCATAGTCCTGTTAGTGCCACAGCTCTTATAGCACCATAGTCCCATTATCAACATAGTCCTGTTAGTGCCACAGCTCTTATAGCACCATTGTCCCATTATCAACATAGTCCTGTTAGTGCCACAGCTCTTATAGCACCATTGTCCCATTATCAACATAGTCCTGTTAGTGCCACAGCTCTTATAGCACCATTGTCCCATTATCACCATAGTCCTGTTAGTGCCACATATCTTATAGCACCATTGTCCAATTATTACATTAGTCCTGTTAGTGCCACAGCTCTTATAGCACCATTGTCCCATTATCACCATAGTCCTGTTAGTGCCACAGCTCTTATAGCACCATTGTCCCATTATCAACATAGTCCTGTCAGTGCCACAGCTCTTATAGCACCATTGTCCCATTATCACCATAGTCCTCTTAGTGCCACAGCTCTTATAGCACCACTGTCCCATTATCAACATAGTCCTGTTAGCGCCACATCTCTTATAACACCATTGTCCCATTATCACCATAGTCCTGTTAGTGCCACAGCTCTTATAGCACCATTGTCCCATTATCACCATAGTCCTGTTAGTGCCACAGCTCTTATAGCACCATTGTCCCATTATCACCATAGTCCTGTTAGTGCCACAGCTCTTACAGCACCATTGTCCCATTATCACCATAGTCCTGTTAGTGCCACAGCTCTTATAGCACCATTGTCCAATTATCACCATAGTCCTCTTAGTGCCACAGCTCTTATAGCACCATTGTCCCATTATCACCATAGTCCTCGTAGTGCCACAGCTCTTATAGCACCATTGTCCCATTATCAACATAGTCCTGTTAGTGCCACAGCTCTTATAGCACCATTGTCCCATTATCAACATAGTCCTGTTAGTGCCACAGCTCTTACAGCACCATTGTCCCATTATCACCATAGTCCTCTTAGTGCCACAGCTCTTATAGCACCATTGTCCCATTATCAACATAGTCCTGTTAGTGCCACAGCTCTTACAGCACCATTGTCCCATTATCACCATAGTCCTGTTAGTGCCACAGCTCTTATAGCACCATTGTCCCATTATCACCATAGTCCTGTTAGTGCCACAGCTCTTATAGCACCATTGTCCCATTATCACCATAGTCCTCTTAGTGCCACAGCTCTTATAGCACCATTGTCCCATTATCAACATAGTCCTGTTAGCGCCACATCTCTTATAACACCATTGTCCCATTATCACCATAGTCCTGTTAGTGCCACAGCTCTTATAGCACCATTGTCCCATTATCACCATAGTCCTGTTAGTGCCACAGCTCTTATAGCACCATTGTCCCATTATCACCATAGTCCTGTTAGTGCCACAGCTCTTACAGCACCATTGTCCCATTATCACCATAGTCCTGTCAGTGCCACAGCTCTTATAGCACCATTGTCCAATTATCACCATAGTCCTCTTAGTGCCACAGCTCTTATAGCACCATTGTCCCATTATCACCATAGTCCTCTTAGTGCCACAGCTCTTATAGCACCATTGTCCCATTATCAACATAGTCCTGTTAGTGCCACAGCTCTTATAGCACCATTGTCCCATTATCAACATAGTCCTGTTAGTGCCACAGCTCTTACAGCACCATTGTCCCATTATCAACATAGTCCTGTTAGTGCCACAGCTCTTACAGCACCATTGTCCCATTATCACCATAGTCCTGTTAGTGCCACAGCTCTTATAGCACCATTGTCCCATTATCACTATAGTCCTGTTAGTGCCACAGCTCTTATAGCACCATTGTCCCATTATCACCATAGTCCTGTTAGTGCCACAGCTCTTATAGCACCATTGTCCCATTATCACCATAGTCCTGTTAGTGCCACAGCTCTTATAGCACCATTGTCCAATTATTACATTAGTCCTGTTAGTAAGGGTTAGTTAGCATGTTAATGAGGAAATGGAAAATAAGACGAGTGTGTAATGGGAATGTATTTATTAAGTGCTTGAAAGATTTTGCTATTTCAGTAAAGTCCCTTATTATTCTTGTGCCACTTTCTTCTAGCAAGTGTCAGGCTAGTTGAGGGCAAAGCTGTGATCTTCTCTGTGTAAAGCTGTGTGAGGTTCTCTCTGTGATCTCTTTGATCGTATGTTTCCAGGCATGTGTCCCATTTCGTATGTAGCATGCCTCATATTTCTACAAGTACCTTTAAAGCTGCTGTTGTTATAGCTCTCCTCAAACTCCAGCTGTTCCACATATTTGATCCATTCCTAGACTGTAAGACCAAATTCCGCTTGGTAAAGCCTTACCTGGAGTGGTAGCCTGTGAGCTACTCATGATCCTACATGTTCAAAGGACAAAATAATCCATTTTTATATTTTTGGGTCATGGCTATACTGTATCATTAAAAATAAAAAGTGAGTTGCTAAAACACTATGAAACTACAGTTGTTTGATAGCGAGAAGGGCAGTTTGGTGAGTTTTGATGGGTGTCTTGGAGTAACACAGCCCAAATGTAATATAAATGAAGTTTGTTTTGGTACATTTTCATCACATGAGGCACAATGTTAATCATATCTTGAATAATCAGATACCACAAATCAAGGTTGATTGAGTCAGCTTCCAGTAAGCCACCCTAAATTATGGAAATGGTGGACACTGGTCTTCTAAAACTCTTTCTTCTAGGCAAATTGGGTTCTTGAGTCTTAAAAGTGGTTTGTAATCTATTTTAGCTTCATGCAAATAAGCAAGAAACAACATTACTGTGATCACATTCCTGTGCAATGATTCTGTATTTGCAGAGGAGATTTAGCATCCTCCTGGCTCCTCAGCCAAATGAATGTCTATGCTGCAAGTAAAGTCATGCGTCTAAGACAAGATGTTTGTGCTCAGATCTTTGGTGACTATAGCATATGCATGTTTAACCCCGCAGGGAGTAAAGAATATACTCTATAGCTAACTTATTCATGCTCCGGCTGCCACTTAAACAGCATAGATTTAAATAGTAGTAACCTAATAAGTGTCTGGTAAAGCTGACGCATATAACGTGTGCTGAAGGAGAAGATCTAGTAACCAACAAGATCAATAGATGAATGTGGGATCACTATTTGGCAAGGAACATATCCTTGTTTGCCTTTCTATTTGTGTTATAACTGCTTGTTCATATTAAGGTGTTCATGACCTCATTAATAACCTCTATAAACCGATATTAAACCATTCGCAAATCTTTCATAAGTGCAGTCTTATTGTAAAGTGATGCTGCTTAAGGTTTCACAACACTGGCCATGGAAGCATCCATTTATGGGAAGGGCATGGATAGGTCACTACATTGGTTGAGGGCATCAATAATCTGTCCTGCCCATGCCCTTGTGGCCCTGCACATGATGGGCACCAAATCCCAGGTTACCCCAGCTTATCACTTATGTCTGAAGCGGAAAAGTCTGGCTATTGGTGATCACTGCATTCTGATTCACAGGGCAGCAGCTGGGATTACCTATTTAGAAATTAATCCCCTTCTCAGCAAAATACAGTTATAGGCCCGAGACAGAACGCTTGCAGATTGAGCACAGATGACATTACAGTGATGAGGTTTGTTCCCCCGTGATGACTTATCATTTGGGCAAAGACCCTGCCTGGGCTTTCTCCTCGTGATTAAATCCTTCTGCACGCGTTCCTCACCCCATGTGACCCCTTTTAGGCATTCACGGCATTTCCCGCAGATGGTTATTTACAGTGCATCACTGTGTCATTGATGTGAGATTGTAGGAAATGGAACACCGAGTGGCTGTTTGTTTCCATATGTAGGGTGGGCTCCTGAGCTTTTTAGAGCGCAGTTTGACCTAGTACATGTTCCTCAACGCAGAAGGGAGCTTGTTGAGACATGGTGTTTTTTTTTGAGGTGGGGGGTTGCATTACATTGTGAATGTATAGTGGATGGATGGCTGTTTTGGCTCTGAAGTAGAAGAAAGTGCCTCAGGTTGTTCCTCTAGTCCCTCCTTCAGGTTACATTCTTTAAAATAAAGATGGTAAAAAGAGTTCTTTTAAGTGATGCTGTAGAAGAGCCACTCTTGGTTTCCTAAAGAACCTTTCAGTGGACGGCTGTTTAAAGAAGCAGTAGTTGTGGCATAACTGCCATTTTGGATGGGCCAGACAAATTTGGCATATATATATATATATATATATATATATATATATATATATACATATATAAAACCACAATCAACAGTGCTCAAACACTACAGTATGAAAGAAATGCAGTAAGAGACCCTGGTATAGTGATAATACACTCCTTGCTAGTAAAAGGCTGGACCCTCTTTTGCCTTCAGAACTGCCTTCATTCTTCATGGCTCGCTTTCAACAAGGTGTTGGAAACGTTCCTCAGAGATTTTGGTTGGCTATTTGAGTTCCTGTTGCCTTTCTATCATCTGGAACCAGTCTGCCCATTCTCCTCTGACCTCTCACATCAACAAGGCATTTTCGTCCACACAACTAACCGCTCACTGGATATTTCCTCTTTTTCGGACCGTTCTCTGTAAACCCTAGAGATGGTTGTGCGTGAAAATCCCAGCAGATCAGCAGTTTCTGAAATACTCAGACCAGCCCGTCTGGCACCAACAACCACGCCACGTTCAAAGTCCCTTAAATCCCCTTTCTTCCCCGTTCTGATGCTCGGTCTGCACTTCAGCAGGTTGTCTTGACCACCTCTACATGCCTAAATGCACTGAGTTGTGGCCGTGTGATTGGCTGATTAGCTATTTGTGTTAACAAGCAATTGAGCACCTAATAAAGTGGCCGGTGAGTGTAGTTGACACTGTCAAAATTTGACGCATTAAACTTAAATATATATGTATGGAAGTGAACATACAGATAATCTGTCTGTAAAGCAGTACGGACAAACATATTTACTTCAGCTGGGCTGAAGTGGAAGCTACTTGCTTCAGTTGGAACAAAACCTCTTGTCTCCAATACAATAACTTTACAGGAGAAGAAAAAAAACCATACTTTACTTTTAATGTAAGTCATTTTGTACCATTTCTTCTGGTCAATTCATCATGAAATTCGCATGCAGTGTAAAGGGCAACAGGCCTTTTTTCACATTATGTCAAAAATGAAAAACTAGTTTAGATGAAGCCAAAAAAGTGACTGATTTCTCTAGACGCTGTTTACAATGTGCATGTTGAACACTAAGATCTTTTTCGAGAGTTGCTGTAACAATAATTTGGGGAAAAAGGAGAATTTTTGCAAATGAATAAGATTAAAAAAAATCTGAATAAATCATTCAGAAGTGAAGGGAAGTCTTTAAGCTGCTGTATATTAAGTCAGTAGATGAGCTGATGAGTGGCATCCCTGTTTTCCCAGGCCCTATGTTTTTCAGAAATATGCTATTTATTTACAGAAGACCAGTTTGTATTACACAGGCTACCTAACTAGCTCACTAAAGCTGCAGTAGGCAAGAGCAAGTGCATCCCTATTAAATAATCTGCTCCTCATTGTCCTTTGCATGACCTCAGGTGACTCCAGGACCCTAACCATGACCTTAGGAACCCTTTCACAGGCCTGAGGTTTGATATTGGGTAAACAGAGCTAAAGGAGATGCACAGCCCTGGGAACATAGTTAGTCTAGCCACTCTATTGCAGACTTTTCAGACATGTCGGTTGGGTGGCACATTAAAAGCTCATGTTTCATAGTAGCATAATAGAGCAGTATACAATAGTAAAATACTACTCATTAAAACTACACTAGATGAAAATGATCTATCCTTATTGTTGCCAGGTAATTAGGTACACCTACCTACACTGATTGGGCAATTAATCTAGCACACCAACTAATTGCTAACTAAAATATCTGGTGGGTTGCTGTGCTAAACATTGGGGTATGCACTAATGTGCAGTAAATACTTGCTTTGCACACAAGAAATAATGACCGACATAACTTTAATGATGGGGCAGTCGTGGGCTGGAGGTTAGGGAACCAGCCCTGTGACCGGAAGGTTGCTGGTTCGTTCCCCTTGGCTGACAGTCCATGACTGAAGTGCAACTTGAGCAAGGCACCTAACCCCCAATTGCTCCCTGGGCACCATGGATAGGGCTGCCCACTGCTCTGGGCAAGTGTGCTCACTGCCCCCTAGTGTGTGTGTGTGTGTGTGTGTGTGTGTGTGTGTGTGTGTGCTAAATCTATGCATATCTCACCTCAGCTAGTGCAAGAAGTATGAGTTTTTAAAGGACTCTGAGTGTAACGTTGGGTAGAAGCATATGAACATGGCTTGTCTTAAGCTTGAAATCAACAGAGAACCCAATTACACAGCATTAAATAAACAGAACAACTACTGTTATAACTCTGTATGCAGCACATTAACAGTGAAGGCCTAAAGGGCAGAAATCACCAGCATATTAAATTTATAATTTAGAACCATTTGCTAACTGTGCATTTAACTCTGCATTTAACCCATCCGTGCAGTGAAACACCCACATACATGCACACTAGTGAGCACATTGCAAACAGCAGTTATTTTAGCCAGTTTGAGCATGCAAATGTTGGGAGCCAATGCCAAAGGTGGGCCCCAATCATAGCGCAGCCACTGTGAGAGAGTTTGAAGAACCATTTTGACATAAGCTTAAAGTTTAATACCAATGAATTTACCAAGACCTATAACTCATGGGCAGTCATGGGCTGGAGGTTAGGGATCCAGCCTCGTGCCCGGAAGGTCGCCGGTTCGATCCCCAGAGCCGACAGCACATGACTGAGGTGTCCTTGAGCAAGACACCTAACCCCCAACTGCTCCCCAGGCGCTGCGGATTGGGCTGCCCACCGCTCCGGGCAAGTGTGCTCACTGCCTCTAGTGTGTGTGTGGTGTTTCACTTCACGGATGGGTTAAATGCAAAGGTGAAATTTCCCCATTGTGGGACTAATAAGGGTCTCTTAAATCTAAGCCAAGAACCATTTAGAAACCTTTATATTTATAAATGTACTGGCTTCATAGTGGCAATGCAATTCGACCTACTAGATGTTTAGCAATGCTGAAGGGTTTTAATCATTCAGCCAATAATTAGTGTGTTTGGAACCTTTTTGACACAGTTTAAAAGTTCTATACCAATTGATTTTTCCTAGACCTATAAATCTAGGCCAGGAACATTTCAGAAACCTTTATATTTATGACTGAACTGGCCTCATAGTGGCAGTGCAGTTCGACTTAGATGTTTCTCAGCACTGAAGGGATTTAATCATTTGGTCAATAATCAATTTGTTGAGACGTGTTTTTTTATGGGCAAACTATTTGTTACAGTGTGAATGAACAGAGGAGGGATGGTTGGTGTAACTTTGAAGTAGCACAGGTGCTTCGGGTTGTTCCTCTAAATTACGCCACCATGTGAAAAGCTGTTATAGTGCTGCAAAGTTTCTGAATTATTGCAGCTGTGTCTTCCCCTGGGTGACTTAACCATTGCTTTTGTGTCTTTGCATTCTCCCTGTTCTCCCAGCCTTCTGCTCTAATTGTACCTATTTTTCCTGTGCTGCTGATTTTCATTCTCAGGCTCCTTACTTTTCTTCAGTTATTTTACTCTCCAACTTCATGGGCCCTCCAAGCTACAATTTGTTTGACTCCAGCTCCTTTTTTAATAAAGTGGAGATCTATAACCGAGAAGCTTCGGTGGTGCCTGCTAGCCAGAGAGTCTCTGGTGATGAATAAGTGTTGGCATTCTCATTGTGGGAAAGAGAAACGGTGCGGTTTTCTACTGGTGAGCGTGGCATGAGGGTGATTAAGGAGGTTACAGAGAATTGGAGTGCCCAGGCAGAGTTATGAATGGAGCTCACCGGCGGCAATTTTGGAGGAGCCTATGAAGCTGAAAGGGTTATCAAGCAGGGGTGATTGAGACTGTCAGTAGAAACTGCTCTGAAAGACAAGTAGCGAGCAACAGTTCCTCCTATTCTTCTTGTGCAGCGCAAGTGAGATTTTCCACTGGGGTTTAAAACAAGAAACTTTGTAAAACTTTGTGCCTGACACATTTCCCACTCAAGAGCTTACAAGGTGATATTCCCACAGCGCAGAGCTGGAGTGTAAGGGGCTGTTCCAGAAGTTGGATTGAAAGAGAAATGGTGCCGCCTAAGTGGAAAACAAAATTCATTGATCTCATAGTTCTTGGAAATAATACAGTTGGTGTCTGGGTGTACCAGAAGAGCGTGCTGAAGGAAAAATGAATCTTTCTAAAAATGAAAGTTCCTTACAGTAGATTTTTTTTGGGCTCGTCAAATGTGGAGAAGAAAGAAATGTAGTCAATTACTGACCACAGGACCGCTATTGTCTAGATATTTTTAACTTACATTATTATTATTATTATCATTATTATTATTATACTTACATCATATGCTGAAAAAGTATTCAGACTCCACTAAATTCAGCTTCTTTAAGGTGCATGCAGCCACTACTGACACAGGTGTTTTGTCCTATCCTTTGTACCAGTATGCAACAAACAAGCACAGATAACATGTTTGGCAGTGTTTCTATGTCATAGTAAAGGCATCCAAAATGGGGGGGGGGGTGAATAAATACGAATATGTATTCATTCTGATTTCAAAATGATTATTTTCACTTGTAAATCATTACAGAACAATGCAATACATTGTAAATGGGTTAAGTGAGTGTTCAGTATGACCTCCTCCACGGCTCACGGCTCTTTCAGTGAGATTTGGGAAATCATCCAGAGCTGTGGAACCAACGACGAACGCTCTGACCTGTTGGAGATTCACTGCCGACGAAAATCACGCTGCAAAGTTGTGATGGGTTCACTGTTATTGACGTGGAGAACGCAGAACGGTTCCTGCTCAGGTGTCTCATCTCCTCTCAGACTGAAGGGAGTCATCTTCCATTGACAGTCAGAAACTCTGTGACCTCCTCCGTGAATTGGTATGTGAGTGGTTCCCAGGAGCCCCACGGTTGGATGAATATGGTGCTTTGAAATCGGATTCATCCTTTTTTTTTGTCCACCTGTGTGTGTGTGTGTGTGTGTGTGTGTGTGTGTGTGTGTGTGTATATATATATATACACTAATTGCTATCTTTGTAGTTCTACAATTACAGACCATAGTCCATCTGTTTCTCTACATACTTTGTTACCCCACCACCCCTTTTACCCTGTGCTTCAGTAGTCAGGACCCCCACAGAACCCCCACATCTTTGGGTTGCAGATTATCATCATGCTATAGTTGGTGGCATGTTATTGTGGCATGTTATTGTGTGTTGCGCTTCGCTGATATGAGTGAATCACACACAGCAGTGCTGCTGGAGTTTTTTAGTCGATGTCCACTTGTATATTCCTACCTTGTTCGTCCTGCTTGAAGACATAAAGACAGAGACAGTAGCTCATCTGCTGTTGCACCGTTAGCGCTGGTCATCCTCTAGTCTTTCATCTTTTCATCAGTGGTCACAGGATGCTGCCCACAGGATGCTGTTGGCTGGATATTCTTGATTGGTGGACTATTCTCAGTCCAGCAGAGGCATTAAAGTATTTAAAAACTCCAGCCGCAATGCTTTGTCTGATCTAACAGCAATGTTCCAACAGCTAGTGTAAAGCCTTCCCAGAAGATTAGAGGCTGTTACTGTAGTAGGGAGGGTTTGTCCTGTTAGTTGCTTGTTGCACCGTGATGTTCCTGGAGGAACATAATTTCACTCCACTGTGTTTGGACTAGCGGGCAACGATGATGGATGGATGGATGTGTATGGAATGACAATAAAAGCCTCTTGACTTGACTTGACAAACTCCTTTTCTCTTCTGAAGAAAGATTGCATGAACAAGTGCCTACACAGTTTTGAACATGCAGGGCTAGTGGTCTAAATTGCTTTATATATATATATAAACTTTAAAACTTTGTATCTCCAAAATGGTAACTTTATAGGAGAAGGAAAAAACCTACTTTACTTTTAATGTAGGTCAATGGAACCAGACGTCTTTCCAAATCATTTTGGGCCATTTCATTTTGTCCATTCATCATGAAATTTACGCACAACATAAAGAACATTAGGCATTTTCAAATGATATCAAAAACTGAAAATTGAAAAAAAAAAAAAAATATATATATATATATATATATGTGTGTGTATATATATATATATATATATGTGTGTGTGTGTGTATATATATATATATATATATATATATATATATATATATATATATATATATATATATATATATATATATGTAAGGAAATCTTTCAATGAAAAAAATCTGTACTCAAAATCTCATGCAGTTCAGGACTGGGCTTAATCCCTGTATGGGAAACCAAAATAGTAGGTTTGTATGATGTGCCTTTAGGTCCACTTCACAGAGATCAATTAGACTCAGTCAAGACAATGCAAGAAATATTTTCTTCTTTTGATGTGCCAGAGAAGTGCTCTCTCTGTCTGACAGTCAGTCTGATGCAATAACACTTCTTTCTCCCTCTGCCTGTTTGACCATTGCCTTTTTTTTTAAATCTGCATATCATGAATTGCTACCACTGGTCCAAAGCTGTCCCTCATCCTAATTGCTGTTTTCTTTTTCATTTCCTGCACTCTGAGTCCACACTGTCAAGAAGCACATTTTGCAGCTGACTTCCCACTGGAGAGAGAGGAGATGTCGAGCGCAATGAGCTTCGACGGGCGTCGCAATTATGCAGTTGCTGCACAATGCCATCGAGCAATATGCCTGGATTTACATGGATTTATCTGATCAGCACTGGCTCAGAAAAAAGAATAAGAATAAAATTGCAGCTTTTGTGCACATCTCTGCGCTTTAGGATTTGAATGTTTTAATATCAGAGAATCTATTTCATCCGTTTAGAACGTCACAGCCTGGTCTCCAGTCACATTGCATGTGCTCATTCGGACGGTTTCCCTCCTTGGGCCTCAGCGGCTGTTGGTGATTTCTGCCTTTAATGCCTCCATGCAATATTAATGCAGCCTGAGTAATGGAACATACAGGCCAAGTAGGCTGGTAGAGCTTCAGAGGTGAGTGGGGGTGGAGGAGGAGGATATAGATGAATGTTATGTAACACTGAGCAGTCGAACAGAATGCTGTTATGCCTTGTGTGTTTGTGTGTGTGTGTGTGTGTGAGACTGGAAGATTGTCTCAGGAGGATGTATCTGACAGTTAGATAATACAGCAAGACAGCTTCATTAAAGAACTGGCAATCAGACTGGCGTGAATAGCGTAGCTTATGATACATCATAGACCTCACATCCATTCCTTTTACACCCAATCAAAACATGGATGCTTGTTTATGGAACCTGTGCTTTGGCTTAAAAATCAAAGAGACTGATTTTCATTGTTTTTCGTAGAAACCGCCCATTGATCTCATAGTTCTTCTAATAAGTGATGCAATTGTATGAGCAGGGACATTATTCCTTATCCATCCATCCACCCATTGTCCAAGCCACTTCTCCGTCATGGTCGCAAGGGGGTGCTGGACCCTAGCCCAGCGGTCATCGGGCGGAAGGCAGGATACACCCTGGACAGGTCGCCAGTCCATCGCAGGGCAGACAGACAGACACAGACAGGCACTCACACCCAGGGGCAATTTAGCATGTCCAATCAACCTGACTGCATGTCTTTGGACTGTGGGAGGAAACCGGAGAACCCAGAGGAAACCCACGCAGACACGGGGAGAACATGCAATAATACAGCCAATGCTTAAACAGTTGCGTCCTTCAGGAAGCCAAGATCGAACATTTGTACAGCACATTTGTATAGATGCTTCAAAAAGTGGAGAAAAAACGTGTAATTTACTCTTTGTTTGGTGAGTACTCTCACTGGCCACTTTATTGGAAACCCCTGCCCTCGTTTTTCCACCTCTTTTTAGGTCCATCTTCGTTATAGGTCCACTATATATGTGTACACTTACATACTGTTTCCCGATTGTTATCATGCACTCTCTACCCCATTCAGTGGCCAGTTTCTGACCGCCAGACCTCTGTTGACCAGATATTGTTTAGGTGGTGGATCATTCTCAACTGCACTGAAGCGGTAGTGGGAGAGTCTCTCGCTGTCTTCAAACGCAGACTGAAGACACATCTCTTTACACAGCACTTAAATGAGCACTGAATTAAGTATTGTTTGCAATATATTGTGCTGCACTTGTATATTATATTGTATTGTATTGCACTCTGCATTGTAGTTACTTTATTGTTGAATGCACTGTGTATCTACAGTGACTCTTGTTTCTAGCAGTATCTGAGCTCAGGACCGTCTTTCTCTCTAACCTACTGATAAATAGCTCAGATACTTTCTCTAGACAGACAAAGCATTTCTTGTAAGTGGCCCTGGATCAGAGCGTCTGCTGAATGCTGTAAATGTAAATGTAAATATTACTGTGTGTTGAACTGGTATGTGGGTGCAGGTACAGTGGTGTTGATGCTAGGTTGAGGGTGGCCAAACACCCACAAATATCCAGCCAGAGGCAGCTCTGTGGTCAGAAACTGACCAGGGACACAAGATCTATTAGGTAGCACGTTTATGCTGGACTGATTTTCATCCATCCACCCTGCAAACAAACAAGACCTGTTTTGCTGGATAACAGTTTTATTGGCTGCACTTTTGTGGTAACAGCCTGGATTTATGGCCTGGTGCTTTCAGGGGGGGGGGATCATGTAAGGTCTTGTCAATTAAACAGTCAGTTTGAGTGAGAGTGTGTGAGGAGTTTATATGCAAGGGGGTGTTTGGTCCAGCTGCTGAGCTCCACAGTCAAGCAGTGCCACATTATATTGTAAGTATATTCTTACATACTGCGATATGTCTTTAAATATATTTTTAAAAAATCATTGATTAAAATTGGCCTGTGAAGTTTGTTGATTCACACTGACTTTATAGATCAAAAAGCCGTTGTAAAATGAGTTTACTATACTAAAATAAAATTGGTTGATCCATGTTTGAAGCTGCTGTAAAATACTCATTATATACACACATAACTTCAAGTTCATTGTGCTGTTCTTGCACCCTTTCACTGTTCTGTGGCTTGGCAACTGTAGCCCACTGTTAACAAATTACATTTCTTGGCAAAATAATTGTTTATTAAAGTGATCATTGTGAATGAATTATGTGATTTTTGTTTTGAACAATGGTGTATTTTCATCATTCCACAATTCATCACTCCACAATTTTGCAGTGTGCTTTCACAAAGGACCATTTAAGCTCTCCTTTTTATTTGTTTCAGGAGAAAAAAAAAGATCTCTATGCTATATTAATGATCACCAATTTCTGATTTCTTCCTCCTAAAGTAGAAATGAACAAACATTTAAGTGTAAGATGTTTCTGAGACAAATGGGAAAAGCAGGAGATCTCCTGCACTGATAGACTGCTGAAGGATTTCTGAGATATAGAGCCGAGCTGCATAAGAAAATATTAAAACTGCCATAGAATTCATGTATGATGTCTACAAGAAAGGTACTTGACTTTGGCCGAAGGTGAAAAACGAAAAGATACGGTTTTACACCCCCATTTCCAGCCCTGTGATTTGGCCCTAGAATGAAATGAGCTGATTGAAGAACTTGAGGAGCTCTGCTCTAGTTTGCTGGTTCACAGTGAGGCACCATGTCAAAATAGACACAGGCAGGAGAATAAAATGAACCCGTGCGTAAATAACCTCGGTTGTTGTACTAAATACTTAGCTATGCTAGTTACTTGGAGCCTTCCAGTAGCTAACGTTAACTATACTAGGTACTGGTTTTCAATCTTTAAAGTTGAAGCTGTTAGCTCACTTTGAAACTTTCAGTTTAGGATGATCTGGAATCATCAGTCAAAAAGTGGAGGAAATCACGCAGCACGGCTGCTACTTACAGGTAGCGGTTGGGGTTGTGATGCTAAGTCTGGAAGGCCCTGTGGATGGTGCTTAGGACAGCAGAGAGAATTATTGGGGCTTCACTTCCCCCACTTTCCCCTTCGTGGGGCAGTCGTGGGCTGGAGGTTAGGGAGCCGGCCCTGTTGCCGGTTCGATCCCCAGCGCTGACAGTCCATGACTGAAGTGCCCTTGAGCAAGACACCTAACCCCCAACTGCTCCCAGAGCGCTGTGGATAGGGCTGCCCACCGCTCTGGGCAAGTGTGCTCACTGCCCCCTAGTGTGTGTGTATTCACTAGTGTGTATGTGGTGTTTCACTTCACGGATGGGTGGAATTAAATGGGTGGAATTTCCCCGGTTGTGGGATTAAAAAAGTATCACTTAACGTAATACAGGACATTGCGACATGTCGCTGTCTGACCAGAGTTCAGAACATAAACAGAGACCCCTCGCACCCCCACCATGAACTGTTCTCGCTGCTGGCCTCTGGAAGGAGGTTCACAAGGCCTTCGAAGCAGAACAGCCAAGTTCCAAAACAGCTTCTTCCCACACGCCATAAGACGGCTGAACTCTAAATAAAACGCTGCTCCAATTCTTTTTTTGATTATGTCATACCTAGGAACTCCAGTGCAATGTCCTCTCTTGTACATATACTTATTTAAAAGTGTAGTTATCTGTTGACATACAGCGCTGTGCAAAAGTTTTAGGCATCTACGCAAATTTTTAAACAATTGACCTTTTATCACAATAAAAGTTTATCACAATAGACATTAGAATAAAGTCGTATTCATAATTGAAATAAACAGAAAAACAATAAACAGTAACAAGAATTTCTTGGGTCCATATTTTTCCTTGACGCCTTCACAGCCGCCACAGAGACTCGTTAATATCATCAATGACATCATGAGCTCAATTTACTGAGCACTGATTGGTCAAACCAGGAGCTGCTTTTTAACTACATATAATACTGGGCTTCCTCGAGGAGAGGCTTGGAGATGGGTGAACAAACACACCAACATCCAGAAAATCACTAATTTAATATATATATATATATATGATCATCATTAATTAATATTTTGTAAATTTTGTTTTTTCAAATATTAACACTTTTATCAGCAAATAAACTCAAACTACACAAATAAATAATTTTTAAAATGTGCCTTGGGTGCCTAAGACCTTTGCACAGTACTGTATGTCCTGTTTACATATGCACTACATGTTGCACTGCATTGTATTACTTATATATGTATGACACTGAGCCAAGGCAACAAAATTTCATTCTAATGCACACTGTACGGTGTTCATTTGAATGACAATAAAGTCTGTCTAAGTCTAATTACCTACAGAGCGACCTGTGCAGAATAGTCTGGTAAAATGTTAGCATCTCTGGCATCAGTGGTGTGTTTATCACCACAGAATAGACTTTAGAAGCAACAGGCCTCATTCACCAGCAGTTCTTAAGAAAAAAATTCCTCTTAAATGCCGCTAAAATCACAGTTTCTACAAAGATTCTGATATTCTGATGTTGTCTTACTAGGAAACCTATGCACACACTAGACCACAAAGGGGTAAATTATTTTGTAGTTATCATGAACACATTATGGTGGCACGGTGGGTAGCGCTGTTGCTTCACAGCGAGGAGAGCCTGGGTTCGATTCCCCGGCTGGGTGACCGAGGTCTGCTCTGTGTGGAGTTTGCATGTTCTCCCCATGTCTGTGTGGGTTTCCTCTGCGTTTCTCCGGTTTCCTCCCACAGTCCAAAGACATGCAGTCAGGCCAATTGGACATGCTAAACTGCCCCTGGGTGTGAGGGTGTGAGTGACCTGTCCAGGGTGTATCCTGCCTTCTGCCCGATGACTGCTGGGATAGGCTCCAGCACACCCACGACCCTGACGGAGAAGCAGCTTGGAAAATGGATGGATGAACATATCACGATTGTGATGTAGACTTTCTGTGGGTGGATATTACCAAACAAGCAAGAACTAAGATGCAGCATTTACAAGGTTCTTTGGACTTCAGTGATGAACAAATTCATAGCATTAAAGTGGCTGGAAGTAACTTTTGTTTTATCAAGAGAGCCACGAATGAAACTTGCCATTTAAGTGAAGTACTCAACATATAGCACACAATCAGCTGGCCTTCAGCCTGCAACTATGGATGGTTCCAAGCAAAATGCATTGCCTGCATAAGAAAGTGGTGGCGTTAATCATTTATCATGTGTTATTATTGTGGACACCACTAGTAAATATTACTCAGCTAAAGAGTGAGATGTGTCCGACACAAAACACACAATATTTTGAACGAAGTGAGAAAACCCAAGGGTTCTTTCTCCAGAGCTGAACGTTAAAAACGTCAACGCAATTCAAACAGGACTTAACTATGTCTAGGAGAAGTGCGTTAGTTTCCGAGATCTCAGTTATAGTATGTATTTCCTCTCGGTTCAGCCCTTGTTTGTGGTAAAATCACTGTAATGAGATCGTCTTTGACTGAGATGCTTACAGTTCCCAACAAACCTTTTCGATTTTTTAGAGGCCTTATTTGAATATTACAGTGAAAGACCGATATCGCAATACAATAACAGTGAACAATATATTGTACATTCCTACTCCATGGCCTATTAGACTCCCTCTGATACTCCACGTCTCTCTCTCCCTCCGCTGTAATTTACATTACAGAGACCCTGCATCACTTAGAGTGCAGTGCTGACAGCAGCGAGTGTCAGGGGGTGATATTTAGTGTATCGCTCCCCTACCTCTCCTTCAAATATTAGTCCATCTAACACGCTTTCATCTCTCACACTTTCTCTTCTCCTGCCTGTGTCTTCTTATTGATTGGCAGTGCTCATTAACGCTTATCACATCGAGTACATGAGTAATTATTGGAAAGCTGTTTTGACTCTAATCGACTATAGATCCATTACCTGTGAGTTGATTGGAGCACATGTTCTTTACACTGACACATGCTCTATTTGCATGTCTGTAATGAGTTTACAGCAGTCAGAGGCCAAGCAGCACCATCAGTTCCTCTGGTGTGCAAAGCAAAGCAAGCAGGAACAGCATTCATAGAATGTGGCGGCTGCTGTAAACGGATGTTCCTTTTAGATCATTGGTTCTCTGTCGTGAACATGGAGAACCCCCGTCTTGCATGTTTCCATTTTTTTGGAAAGTTGTGTTCACAGCAGAAATTTTGCCTTGCTTGCATTTTTCTTACTAATGTGGAACAAAACTTGGGCAATGGGGTGGTATGAGTGCAGAGGCAATGTATAGCAAACAGCTAACATGACCTGGTTATGTAGGTGTTTTGTTTGTTTTCTATTGGCTAATGTTCCCACAATTAATGGGGTTAATGATCACTTAAATTAAATCAAAGCAAAGCAAAAAGAAGGCATTTTATTTGTCACTTTATGGTCCTCTTATTACCTTTGTGTGGTTTTTGTGGGGCGGCACGGTGGCGGGGTGGGTAGCGCTGTTGCCTCACAGCGAGGAGGGCCTGGGTTCAATTCCCCGGCCGGGTGACCGGGGTCCTCTCTGTGTGGAGTTTGGATGTTCTCCCCGTGTCTGCGTGGGTTTCTTTCGGGTTCACTGCACAGTCCAAAGACATGCAGTCAGACCAACTGGACATGCTACGTTGCCCCTGGGTGCGAGTGACTGTCTGTCTGACTGCCCTGCGATGGACTGGCGACCTGTCCAGGGTGTATCCTGCCTTCTGCCCAAAGACTGCTGGTGTGCTGATAGGCTCCAGCACCCCCTGCGACCCTGATGGAGAAGTGGCTTAGAAGATGGATGGATGGTTTTTGTGTACCAAAAATTTTCATTACCATTTTTACACTACCATTTTTTCCAACCTCACATTGTCCCTTAGAATTAAACAGGCTTTTTTGGTACTGTGCCTTGAAGACTGACCTATGTAAATGACCTCTGTTCTGATTGGCCTACCTGTATTTCATCGCATTCAAACAGCACTCAGAGCTGAAACTCTCTGTAGAACTTCAGAGTGACTGGAGCGGGGCTGTATTGCTGTAGGCTAAACAGGTGGTTCTTGTGACAGCATAGAAACAGTGAATTTAAAACAGGCTGTTTTTCTGCCTTAACAATTAACGATGATGAGGCTCAAATCCAATTTTCGTCATGTCTGATTTTGAGAAAGAAATCAAACGGAAATCAGAAAGAAACCTCAGTGACTGAGCCACAGGAAATATAGGACCAGGGTTAGCATCTTCCTGTGTGACGTTGATGAGAGTGAGTGTGGAGTGTGGAGCTAAAGCTTCCTGCAGCCTTGATGACTCCTTACGCTCCTAGAACCCAGCCGCTCTGGCAGCAGTAGCCTGGTCAGGGGTACCCGACTAAACCAAAGACCAATTAGTGTAGATTAGTGTGTGACCGGTCTAATGAATTGACCTTTAAGTCCCTCTTTACCAATACATCTGTTTGACACTTTCCCTCCTGCAGTTTCTCCTTCAGAGCTGTTTCAAACCTAATGAGAAGATCTCGTACAGCGGCTAATAAGCTACGGTGGGACTGTAGGGACTGTAGCATGTGGCATTAATGTCTTTCCCGTGTTTCCCGCTGACTCTTGTTTCTTGGAGGGATTAAAAGTCTGCAGCTTTTGGAATCGAGCCAGCAAGAGATAATCCCCCTTGAGCATTAATGGAGAGTCCCAGTGGGAGTGTGTAGACGCAATGTCTTCAGGGTTTAAACAATCTGCTGCACCAAATCTGTCAACCTGACCAGAGTTAATAAGTCACATCTGGTCATTAAGTGAAATTACCAGCAGCTGACAAGTTGAACCAAGAAATATTAAATTTAGTCTTTGTTCATACAGCAGGTCAAATCATATGTTTCTTAAACACCCTCATTCCCACATTCCCACATGGTCCAGTGGTCACATTATAAAAAATTACTTTGTAAACCAGTGAATTACCACCAGTACTCATACTGGAATGTATGTTTACAGTAGAGACATATTATACTGTACATCAAAATACGTTTTTTTTAAGACTACATTTTTCCAACATTGTATTACTTGCTATACTATATTATACTATATCAATATTACAATATAGCTTATATACCTTTTCTGAATACTATATGAAAGTTGCATGTTAAATGTTCAACCCCAAATCCAAAAAGTGTAAATAAATGTAAACACAGAATGCAATGATGCAAATTTCATAGACCCATATTTTATTCACAATAGAACATAGAACACATATCAGATTTTGAAAGTGAGACATTTTACCATTTCATGAAAAACATTAACTCATTTACACCTTGATGGCAGCATCATCTCAAAAAAGTTGGGACGGGGGCAACAAAAGGCTGTAAAAGTAAGCTGTACTAATAAAAGAACAGCTGGAGGGCCAATTTGCAACTTTTTAGAGAGGCAGAGTCTCTCAGGAGCAAAGATGGGCAGAGGTTCACCCGTCTGTGAGAAACTGTGTCTAAAAAACTGTGGAGCAAATTCAGAAAAATATTTCTTAATGTAAAATAGTGAAGACTTTGGATATCCCAGCAACTACAGTACATGATATCATCAAAAGATTCAGAGAATCTGGAGAAATCCCTGTACGCAGGGAACAAGGTCGACGGTCAATATCGACTGCTCGTGATCTTCGGGCCCTCAGGCAGCACTGCATTGAAAACTCTGTAGACTCTGTAGTGGAAATCACTGCAGGGGCTCAGGAACACTTCCAGAAATCAATGTCTGTGAACTCAGTTTGCCGTGCGATCCACAAATACAAGTTAAAGCTGTATCATGCAAAGAAGAAGCCAGTTGTCAACATAATCCAGAAACACTGCTGTCTTCTCTGGGCCAAAGCTCATTTAAAATGGACTGAAGCAACATGGAAAACTGTTCAGTGGTCAGATGAATCCAAATTTGAAAGACCCAGGACTGTTGAGCAGGTGGAATTCTACATCAGACAAGAATGGAACAATATTCCTCTCCCAAGACTCCAGCAGCTGGCCTCCTCACTTCCCAGACATTTATGGACTGTTGTTAAAAGTAGGGGAGATGCTACACAATGGTACTCGCCGCCCTGTCCCAACTTGTTTGAGATGCGTTGCTGCCATCAAGTTCTAAATTAGTTGTTTTTCATGAAATGGTAAAATGTCTCACTTTCAACATCTGATATGTGTTCTATGTTCTATTGTGAACAAAATATGGATCGATGAGATTTGCGAATCGTTGCATTCTGTTTATATTTACATTTATTTACATTTACAGTGTCCCAGTTTGAATTGGGGTTGTACATTGATAAACATAACATTATATTCACCTACTTAACATGCTGTTGGTCCTCCATGTGCCACCAAATCAGCTGGAGGCATGGACTGTGTGTGTGTGTGTGTGTGTGTGTGTGTGTGTGTGTGTGTGTGTGTGTGTGTGTGTGTGTGTGTGTGTACACTTTTAAGGCCATCATACAAATCTAAAATTGTTTTTAATGAAGGTGTACAGTATACACATTTTCTCAGTTAATGAACTAAAATCCTGTGCTCACATGTCCACAACTCATTGCTTCCTACAGCATTTGTTGGCATATGTCATGGTTGACCTTTCTGTGCCATAGCTGCCACTCTCTTAAAGTTTAAAGCATCTAAAGTTTCTCAGCAGTTTGAGATGCGCTCACCCTTTAACCTTCTCCAGTGTTAAACTGGAGTGACATGGCTCAGTGCAGTTATGTTACAAACTGAGGCCGAGTGGGTTTATAGTTTATCCAGGGGAAGGACTCTAATGCCAGGCATGATAAAAAGATGACAGTCACCTCATTTAAGGGGAATCATTCAGTAAGAAAATTAGCATTTTATTTCATGTTGATGAAATAAGATTTGACCCCCAAGTTCAATTTTATCTCTCATGTGGTGGGGCCCTTAATTCTTAAGGGAGTTTTGGGACTCCAGCTGCCCCCCTGGATGGCTGTGGCATCCCCATGATAGGACCAATGCTTAGACAGAGGGGCAGTCGTGGGCTGGAGGTTAGGGAGGTCACCAGTTCGATCCCCAGTGCCGACAGTCCATGACTGAGGTGTCCTTGAGCAAGACACCTAACCCCGAACTGCTCCCCGGGCGCTGTGGATAGGGCTGCCCACCGCTCCGGGCAAACATGCTCACTGTCCCCTAGTGTGTGTGTATTCAGTAGTGTGTATGTGGTGTTTCACTTCATGGACGGGTTAAATGTGGAGGTGGAATTTCCCCGTTGTGGGATTAAAAAAGTGTCACTTACCTTAGACAGTTGTTCCCATTGAAAGCCTCCAACATGCTTTTTTTTCCAGAAATATCTGAATACATGTGAATGAGGCCATAGGCTCATATAAAAAAAAAAAAAAAAGATTAATTCGTGATTTCTTGAGATGCACTATCTGTTCCTGACCTTTGGGATAATCCTGGAAAGGCTAGCGGTACTAGCGGCTGTTTCCAAATGTCATAGGGATGGCCCTGCCTTCCAGAAGGATTCAGATATGGACACTGTTGTGCAACTGGGCAGCATTCAAAGCGCATGAATTTCAAACGCGGTGATATTCTCATTGGACCCTTTTTAGTATTCCTCTTCTTCACTCTCTTGTACTTCTGACACTTCGAATCTTTTCCTTTTCCTGATACACTCAGTGACACGGCTCACATATGCAAATTCAGATGCACGTCAAAACATACACTACTGTTTCCATATTAATAATGTCTTCCTTATGGTAGTTGCTAATAAATGTTACTTCATTCAACAACAGCTTATTCACTGTATGCCTAGACACCAGAAGGTGTTTGTTTTACTTAATATTTCAGGTTCTTAGGGAACAGCAAAGTTATCATGTGATACATTATAATAATCTGATCACCACTGTTATGATCTGATCACCGCTTTTCAAATACGAGGCGTTCCGGATATTAATTTGATCACATCATTAATTCTCAATGTTCTACAGCTTTCTCAGTCACTGTAGAATCATCCACAGCTCCGTTAATCGTTCTAACATTCTGATCTAATATCCAACATTTCTCCAATTTTCACAGGTAGCTACAAATTAGTTGAGAACTCTGAGTTGTGGTGTAGTTGCATCGTATCGGTTTACATGTACCAGCAACAAAACTGAGTTTCTCTTATTAAAAACAGTGATTCCAAACTTCTGAATGGTAATGTATATGTGCACAGGTGTGTGCTAGATGTTCATATGCTTGTCTGCTTCACCGTTGGAGGTGTTTGAGTTCATGCTTTTGCTATCCTTTTGGTGCATGCAGGAAATGAGCTCGGGTGCACGTTGTACTGAAGCTCATATCTTTTGTTTTATGTCTGTATTTGCTGCACTTTAATGGCTGCTACTCCACTCCCAACAATGGAGTCACATGCTGTGAGGAAATGGCGTTTGGTTTACCAGTGAGTTGCTGCTTCCTTCGCTGTAGGTGTATGTTTAGAGCAGCGCAGTGCAGGCTGCTGTGCACATGATCATCTGTAGGAAATGGTATTTGTTTTACTGGTGTGTGTGTGTGAGTGTGTGTGTGTGTGTGGAGCCACACACTGCAGACATCATCTAAGGGACCTGGTGTTTATGAGCCCACTGCGCCACAGCCTCAGTCTGCTTTATGAAAGCTTCTGAATAGACTCTTTTCTGCGGCTCCAGCTCGCCCGACTCCTAATCACATGTACGCACTCACTCATATAGATGCCTATAATACGTCCAAATGCAACCAGATATGAAGATGCTCACTTTAGCTGTCAGAAATCTATTATTGTTCTATTATTAATCTTTAATAACAATCATTGTTGCTTTTGTAAATTTGTGTAATTGTGTAATAAGTTACATAGTCACATAACAAATTACATTTAACTTCATTTTAACGTGCATACTATGTCAACGGATTAGAATCTGCTCTCCTGACTTCTATTATTTTTGTTTTAGATATTAATTGTTTAATACTAATGCAAAGTGTCATTTAAGTTTCAAATTGAATCATATTTACATTGTGTTGTGTTTCGAGTCTTGCGCTTCCATCCAACCATCTAAGATCTAAGCACTGGCCCTTTCATTGGGAGATTATGGGTAAGATCCTCAGTGATGTCACAGCCAACCATAAGTGGGAGTTCAAGATGGTAGAGGTGTGCATTCCTGGGGGTCTCCTGCAGAAGCCATCACAGTGTCTTGTTGCGTGGGCCTAATTTTCAGCATCATGCACAACAGCAGATACTTAACCAGCACAGTGTAAGTGCATAAATGTGGAAAAAGCACGAATAGGCTAAATAAACAATAAAAACAATCACTTAATAATTTGCTTACATATATTATTTATCAGCAAATAAAGCAAAATGCCGAAGATATTTTTTTTAAACAGTTGTGAAGCAACCAGTCCAGTGAACAACAAGCAAATTTCATTCTTCTAGGCTAAAGAAATGGCAGAGAATTCAAATCAAATCAAATCAAATCAAATTTATGTGTATAGCGCTTTTTACAACGGATGTTGTCACAAAGCAGCTTTACAGAATTTCGGAAAAGACAAAGTTTTAACAGGACTGTAAGAATGTACAGAAACCCCCCGCCCCCCGGTGGGCAAGCCAGGGGCAACAGTGGCAAGGAAAAACTCCCTCAGAACTGAGGAAGAAACCTTGGGAGGAACCAGGCTCACCAGGGGGGACCCATCCTCCTCTGGTCAAACTACCTATCTAATATTGGTATTAGGAATAGCTAGGAGTCCATGAGAACATCAGTCACAGCTGTGGGAAATATAACACTATACAGCCAAGGTAATTCTGACATGAGGCTGTCATTTTCAGTCGTGACTAGTGTGCACATTTTCTGTGGGAATGGAAGGTCTTGTGAAAGCAGGTGGGACTAAAAGTTCAGTACCCACCTTTACAAGCCAGCAGACTCAAACCTGCTTTCTCTGGGTGGGCAGGATGGCCTTCACTCTCCCCCATCACTCAGCTGACATAATACAATTGGCCTCCTGCTGTCCAGTGATGTGCATTAGTGGCAGTTTGGAAAGATGTAGTGGTGCTTCACATGTCTTGGAGGAAGCATGTGTTAGCCCTCACCCTCCCAGCTTAATAGGGATGGGCACTGGGTAAATATCCAAAAAAAAAGCTGGAAAAAAAAATAATAATTATTCAATAATAAAATCCATTTAAAATTGATACCAATTCCAATGTGATATTTATTTTTCTTTAAAATTCACTCTTTTATCAAGACACTTTCCAGAATGCATAATTATTTCGTGAATTTAGAAAAAAAATGCATATCTGCAACTTTCAGTTCATTTTTCTGTAATATAATCAAGGTCTTTGTTGTATTTGAGCTATTTTTACATACATTAGTACTACTGTTATGTTATCACTATATTTTGGCTGGAAATAAGTGTTAAACACTCACAGGAAAATAATCCAATCAGTGTTAGCTTTGTCCTCGTGGTATCCAGATCGATACTTCCATTGGTTAGAACGTAATTGAAGGCCTGTCGTGTCTGATTAACCACTAACAGGATTAGAGTAATCGAATCACCCAATTCTGCTTTGTTTGATTTTTGAGAGGGAAAAAGAGACTTCTGGAAGTTCTACACAGTCCACTGCCTGTGAATCTTGAATAAAACATTAACATAAAATAATCACTTTAGGTATATTTTACAGAACCCATCACAGTGTCCTAAGAGCAAGTAGTAATTTGACAGTTTTCTTTTCCAAGTGATTATCAAAAGAACATTTTTAAACTGTTTTGTTTGCTACTTTGGTACTTTGACTGCGTGTGCTGTGGCAGAAATGTCACAGCCATCCTTTGATGCACGTTATGCACATCATACAGTTTCCAAGCTACCAGGATGCACTCAGTGAATTAACCAAGGATTTTACAATATCAGACCCAAATGCACTCATCCCAAGTTCAAGTTTAACATTATCCCACCAACTGAAAATAAACATGTATTTTCACATAGAAAGTAAAAAATAATTGCAGATAATAAGTAGTGTTGTATGTATCTAATGATGTATCTAAATATATAATCAAATAATAAATAATCAGATTTTTCTGAACTAAATATGAGGTTATACTGCACTAGTTAATTATGAAGTTGTGTTTGGGTTCATTTGCATGAAAGTTCTTGGTGGATAAGCTGCTACATTGGCCACCACCAGCAGAAACTATTGGTAGACTGCTAGTTAATAGCACCTCTTTTAGCAAACCTGGCCCCATGGTGTTTTGTATTCTTAAAAAAATCAATCTTAATAGATTGGAAACACCACGGAGGCCGGAAATAAACAAAACACCACAGGATAGAACTAAGACCACAAGATAATACACCACACGAGAAAACAAAGACCAGCCACAAACTAGGAGAAACACAGGCAACAGGCAAACAAGACTCTGGTGGCTAACATGGGCTGGAGGTTAGGGAGCCGGCCCTGTTGCCGGTTCGATCCCCAGTGCCGACAGTCCATGACTGAGGTGTCCTTGACCAAGACACCTAACCCCCAATTGCTCCCCGGGCGCTGTGGATAGGGCTGCCCACTGCTCCGGGCAAGTGTGCTCACTGCCCCCTAGTGTGTGTGTATGGGGTGTTTCACTTCATGGATGGGTTAAATGCGGAGGTGAAATTTCCCCGTTGGTGGGATTAAAGTGTCTCTTAACCAGACACAGGTGGAAGTGATCAAGGGCAGGGTCTGAAAACAAGGGGACAGGACCAGGAAGAACTTAATGAAAACAAAAGCACATGGACAGGACTGGGAGGGGCCAATCGTGACACTTTAAGCTTTGTTCAGTGTAATCCTAGTGGCAGTGGTGACAGTATTTTTTACATTTCTATGATTTGCTTTCAGCATATCTAGGTGGTATGGTATGGCTTCTTTGGTTTCATATGATTATTCATCATAAACATATTGCTTTTATGCGCATGGATTAATCATAGCATGAGTAGGTAAACCTGAATCAACAGAGTAACTTAACTGCTGTCAGGGATGGGGGACTAGCTACTTTTTGAAGCTAACTACAAATATTTGTAGCTAGTAGCTGTAGCCACTACAGTTGTATGAAATGTAGCTAGTATAGCGAAATCACTACATCACTATATAATCACTCTATCACTGCAATTTTGCTACAGGCTTCAGGAAATCCACACAAAGTCTGAACCACAGAACACGTTCATTAACTGGGCAGATGGCGATTGTTTAGTAATGACTGAGCCAAGGCTTTCCTCTGATCTCAGGAAACTTTTCCAAGAGTTTCTTGTAAAACGTCTTTCAGTGTTCGACCTTACGAGGCTGAACTTCAGATTCTCCCGTTCCACCTTAAATGGTGCCTGAGGCGCCAGATTGTACTGCTGCGCCATTTAAGGTGGACTGGGAGAATCTGAACGAGAACCTGGTGAATCGCGACTTATGGCAGATTAAACATATGAGGAAACCATCTGAGTGTTTATAAATGCAAATAAGTCCATTCATGTCCAAATTGTTGAATAGTCTTCTTGCCTTTTCGTTATCTGCGTTGCCATGTGACCAGCAGTCTCCGCATCCGTCTTCAGCGTTAAAGGGTGAATTAGCAGTTCTACATTAACTCCAGTGTTTAAGACCATTTACTGTAAAAACTGTGTACGAATTGTGTGTTATAATGACTTCAAACTAAAGAAGGATTTTTATTTTATGATACCTAAAAATCTAGTTCTGCTGTGGAGCTGGAACAGTTGATTCTCACCCCAAACAGAGTCAGAGTCACTGATGAGGATTTTGAGGCTGAAGTGTCTCTGAAGTTTAATAAAGGACTCTGAATGTCACGTCTGTGTCTTGCTGAAATGTTTACAGTATGCATTTCGTTATATTTGTTGATTTTTGTTAGGAAAAACCTGGAATGATTGTTTTTGCCTTTAGTCTTTTGTGGGATATCTCACTTTTGGTTGTGTAAGTTTGATGATGGTTACACCTTTTGGTGATCTTTTTGTGTATTTGCAGTTTTTCAATTCTATATTTCTTTCTGGCACAGGATTAAATGCAGTGTCTTGTTTGCACTATCAGTTGGGCTTGTTTGCAGGTGGAGATTCACAAACATTCTGACTATAATGTTCTTAAAGTAGCTAAAAAGTAGTGCACTACTTGCCAAAAGTAGCTATAAAGTAGCCATTAATCTTTCAGGAGACGTAGATAATTTGTAGCTAGCTACACATTTTGGGAAAGTAACTACAAAGTAGCTTTCCCAAAGTACTACTTTTTCAGTAGCTATCCCAACCCTGACTGCTTTTCTAAAATGCGTCAACCACATCTATGTTTGTTTGGTTTTGTAAAGCTAGAAGGAAGACAGAAAGTTGAGCCTTCTTCGTTCAGATCAGCTACTTCTTGTTATCCAACTATAAACCAAAACAAATGGTATAACATGACACCACAAAAGTATTCCTTTATCTTCAAGTTTTTCTCTTTGGCTTTCTCTATCATGTTTGGCTCAAAATGCATGCATTCCTTTTTTTATACAGCACTGTGTGAAAGTTTTGGGCATCTAAGCAACTTTTTAACCAGTTTCCCTCAGCAGTGAGTTTATCACAATATACATTAGAATAAAGTCGTATTCATAATTCAAATTAACATAAAAACAGTAAAAAGTAACAAGAATTTCTCAGGTCCATATTTTTCCTGGACACCTTCACAGCCGCCACAGAGACTCGTTAATATCATCAATTACATCATGAGCTCAATTTACTGAGCACTGTTTGGTCAAACCAGGAGCTGCTTTTTAACTACATATAATACTGGGCTTCCTCGAGGAGAGGCTTGGAGATGGGTAAACACACACACCAACATCCAGAAAATCACAATTTATATATATATATATATATATATATATATATATATATATATATATATATATATATATATATATATATATATATGTAAGAATCGGAGGTTCGATTCTTATGAGATTTGCTTGCTTACACACTTCCAGATTCTACTTGAAGTGTTACTTTAAGGTCAAACTGATTCCCTCTTTTCTCCTGGCTCCTACATTCAGCCCTGCATGTCCTCGTCACTGGTAGCTAATCAGAGAAGCTGTGCAGACTGACTCCCCACTGTACCATTGTTCTTGACTCTGGGCCCCTCAAGCCTTCAAGGATCATGACTTGAGTTTCCCTGCTCTAGTTACTGTTTGTTCTATTAGTAACAGTGAAGCAGTCATGACGCCATTCGCTTGTGGCACGTCTGCTGAGCTCAATGTGTGAAATGGCCTGAAGCTGTAGCGATGCGCTAGTCATAAACTCAGGGAATGACGTCTTCATTAGGAATAAATCAGCAGCGGCGGGCTTGCCAAAGCGGCGTGGAGAGTTAGAGGCATGTTCAGCCCATCACGTAGTGTTTTTTACTGCAATGATCTCCCTCTGCCGCTCACTTAGATCTCTGCTTATTAAAGGGGAACGACTCGTCAATATTAGATGTGGGAGTCAGTGCTTCCTGAGGAGCAGTGCAGTATTTTCTCTCTCTCACACACACACATTCTCTCTTTCCCATTTATTTAACAAATCTTAGACGCATTTTCATGCTCATTCAAATCATGTCAGCGTGTTGCTGAAAACCAGAGAAGGCACTTCATCCATTCCCTCATTAATTACTCTATCAGAATAAAAAACAGACCATTTGACATTCTTTCCAGCAGAATTTTCTTAAGATCCCCTCCCTTAAGTGTGTCCTTCTGAGAACATTTGAGTGTTTGAGTGTAATATCCTGTAAAACCTCAATGTGATCTCAGTCCCGAGCATTGGCAAGCAGAGCACAGTGAAGGATGAAGTCTGTTACTGTGGGCAAGCTATTGGGAACCTGGCTGTGAAGTTAATTGTCCCTGCTGTGGAGGTTAATGAATGAGAACCTTCAGCCAGAATCTGATGTTTGCTTCAAAATAACATTTTTCTGTTCTATCTTCTCATTTTTAATAGGAAATAAACACACTGGGCACCTACTTTTAGAAACATTTACCCTGTGATTATTGTCTACTTTATACCAAGTTGTGAGTTTATTAGATACACTGACCTTACCTACACTTATTCGTCATTTTATCAGGAGCACCTGCTATGTTAGGTGCACTATGTTGGGATACAGTTACTGGATGTCGTTGCTGTGCAAGATGTCAGCCGTGTTCTAGAGGTTGCATAGAGTAGTCAACTAATTAACCCACTGGTTGGCACCGTGGGCCTCAGTCAAATTGTCAAAGACAGTGTCTGAAATAATAATTTTTTTTTGCTGAACTTTAAGCCTGTAACGGTTGGGAGCGAGGAGGCGGACGCAGGTGCTGATGTAAGCAATGTTTATTAAGGGCAAATCCAGGGTCATAGTCTATACAGTCGAGGTTCAAACATCCAACACAGAGAGCAGGAGGGACAGACATGACGAAATGAACACTGAATCCAACACCCAACACCATGAGAATACAATACATCCACCAATTCAGACAGTTCAGACAAAGACCAGTCAAGACAAAGGGCAAACACAGGGCTTAAATACAACAGGGCCAACAAGGGATCACAAGACACAGGTGGAAATCAGGGGTGGAGTCACTAAACAAGGGGGCTGGACTACAAAACCAAAGCAAAGAACACGCGGGCTAAACCACAACATGGACAGGACTGGGAGGGGCCAATTGTGACAAAGTCCAAAATGCTTTGTTAGTGTGGAAATAATCCATGCATTGAAACCAATTCTATTGCAAGCTGTGTAAAACCATGCTGAATTACAAGTGTGTAAAACCACCATCTAAAATAGAAAAGGGCCATTTTTGGTGTGCACTTCATTTATACACATTGCACCCAAAGATCTCATTTACTTGCCTGTAGGACTGTTGAGCTTCAGACAGTTGTCTAGACATAGAATGTTTTCTTAAGCATCTAAATCAAAGGTAAAGCGAAGGAAAAAATACCAAAAAAAGCTAAAACATTAGTGTATATACTGTATGTTGTTGCTCACAGCAAGAAGGGCCTGGGTTCGATTCCCCGACCGAGCGACCAGGATCCTTTCTATGTAGAGTTTGCATGTTCTCTCTGCATCTGCCTGGTTCCTCCGGGTACTCCAGTTTCCTCCCACAGTCCAAGCACATGCAGTCAGGCCAGATGGACACGCTAATTAGCTTCTAGGTGTGAATGTGTGATCGTATATGTGTTTGTGTGTGTATACAACAAGTACATAACAATTTTTCATTCAGTCCAGCTGGATCAATTTCAATATCAGGACTGGTTAGCTAGAGTTAGAGGCTCTGTATCAGCACTCAGGTAATGGCAGATACTTAAGGATTGGGTATTGGTTTCCGAAAGGAAAAAGTGGAATCGGTCCATCCCTCTTCTAAACAAACAGTTACACATTCCCTCCACTTAGATTTCAGGCTTTAACTTAGATTTGCTTTAATTCCGTTATACTTAAACAAGTAGCCTTGATTACTTGATTTATCTGTTTATATCTGAAGTAATTAAAATCTAAAGTAATCTGAAATAACTGTTCTGTTTGATATGTGTTACTGGAGTTTGTGCAGCCAGATAGTTATCATGACTGAGCTAAATAAAACATTTGTTCACACAGTTGGTCTGTTTCTTGCAAACAACTTTTTATAGAATTTGACAGCCATAACTCTGATGTTTAGTCTACTGTTTTGCCAACTCACCGTTGCTAAATGTACTTAAGCATTTAAGTGTGCCTGGCTTCTGGTTCAGTGATTCAGCCCTTTGCTCTGAAAGGCTTATGGGTGTGTAGATGCAACTGTTTGCTCGTAGCATTTAGCTCAATGTGGAATCATTTGTTTCCACTCAGACTGATAAAATTCAAACATGGAAGTGCAGATAGCCAGTGCCAGTTTAAAGAGATGTGATTCCACAACAAGCAAAACAACTGACAGAGGATTTTAATGATCTTCTACCTCATACATCAGTGGAAAGACACCAGAACAGGACCACTGACCAGACCTTTTTAGATGATGGACACAGCAGTCCGCTACAGATTTAATATAGCAATTACAGACTGTGGCCCATCTGTTAGCATTATACAAATATAGAGGCAAGTTTGTTGGGTGATAGACTTATGAAGAGCTCAATAAGTGTTCAAAGTAATTGAGAGATCAGTCAGGTATTGACACATTATCCTACAAGGATCTGTATATACAAAATTGTGCCTAATTGTGTCATTGTCCCTCCCTGGTGTCGTGTGACTTGTTAGAGTTACAGGGTTGTAGGTGTGAATGGGGAGCAGGGCTGTTAAATTTGGTGTTTTGGGTACAATTCACTCATACAAGCCACTGGATATTCAACATGGCAGCTCATGGCAAAGAACTCTCTGAGGATGTGAGAAATAGAAGTGTTGCTCTCCACAAAGACGCCTAGGCTATAAGAAGACTGCTAAAACCCTGAAACTGAGCTATAGCACCGCGGCCAAGGTAATGCAGCAGTTTTCCAGGACAGATTCCACTCTGAACAGGCCTTGCAAGGGTTGACCAAAGAAGTTGAGTCCACACGTTCAGCGTCATATCCAGAGGTTGGCTTCAAAAAATAGTCTGATGCATGAGTGCTGCCAGCATTGCTGCAGAGGTTGAAGAAGTGGGAGGTCCGCCTGTCAGTGCTCAGACCATGTGCGGCACAACTGTACCAACTCAGTCTGCATTGCCGATGTCCTTGAAGGAAGCCTCTTTTGAAGCTGAAGCACAAGAATGCCTGGAAACAGTTTGCAGAAGACAAGCAGTCCAAGAACATGGATTACTGGAACCATGTCCTGTGGTCTGACGAGACCAAGATAAACTTGTTTGGCTCAGATGGTGTCCGGGCTGTGTGGTGGTGCCCTGGTGAGGAGCACCAAGACAACTGTCTCTTGCTTACAGTCAAGCATAGTGGTGGTAGCATCATGGTCTGGAGCTGCATGAGTGCTGCCAGCACTGGGGAGCTGTGGTTCATTGAGGAAAACATCAATTCCAACATGTACTGTGACGTTCTGCGCTGCATGGCAGTTTGACTCAATGATGACTCTAAACACACCTCCAAGATGACAACTGCCTTACTGAAGGTAAAGGTGATGGACTGGCTGTCATGCAATGTTAAGGTTTGAGTGAAAACTCGCTTTCTGTCAGGCATACGCATTATGTGCATTCTTATTGGATAGGCCAGGTGACGTCGGGAAGAAAAACAAATGGAGTTTGTACTCTGCTAATGGTGTCTGTTCGCAACTTGAATAAAAGGTGAAACCATGACGACGTTGACTCACCACGCATCATTACATGGTGTCAGAAGTGGGGACTTCACATGCCTCGACACAAAAGGGGAGAAGGAACAAAGTGCCATGTTGAAGTTTCACGCACCTGAGGCATTTGACTTCACCCAGCCGGCTTCATGGCCGATCTGGAGACAGCGGTTCTCCCGCTTTCGGATTGCGACAAAGCTCGATCAAGAAGACGGTGATGTACAAGTCAGTTCACTTCTCTATGCAATGGGCAAAGAAGCTGAGCCTATTTTTAGCACGTTTGTGTTTAGGGCAGATGAAGAGGATAACTATTATGATGCTGTGGTGAGTAAGTTTAATGACCATTTTGTGCCATTTGTAAGGAGTTTGTACGAAATGGTGCTGCACTGTGAATTTGGCGCAACCAAAGGTGAACAGATACATAGTCGTATTGTGACTGGGGTGGCTGATAGCTATGTGTCTGAGCAGCTGCAGCTAGAGCCGGAGCTGACTCTGGAGAGGGCTATACAGGTGACACGCCAGTCAGAGCTCGTTAAAATACAAAACGCCAGCATGCGAGCACAGTGCGTTGACAAAGTGGGCTGCAAAAACAAGCAATGTAAGCCGTTCTGTAATGTAATGTAATCGGGAAGAATGGCATCAGACCAGACCCTGGCAAAGTCAAAACCATCACAGCCTTTCCCAGTCCGACAAACATTACTGAACTTCGCCAGGTGTTAGGGATGATTAACTATTTGGGCAAGTTTCTGCCGGGGCTCTCTGCCGTTTTGCACCCTATCACCGAAATGCTAAGGAGTGTTGCTGTATGGGTGTGGGGGGATGCCCAAAGACAAGCTTTTGATTAGGTCAAGAACATGCTAGTTTCGGCACCTGCTTTAGCCTTCTATGATAGCAGCAAGCCTACGGTGGTGAGTGCAGACGCAAGTAGCTATGGCCTTGGGGCGGCCCTCCTACAACAAGGAGGAGAACTGCATCCAGTTGCTTTTTGCTCTCGAATGCTGACCCCGACAGAGCAGCGGTATTCCCAGGTCGAAAAGGAATGCTTAGCAGCGGTGTGGTAGTGTGAGCGGTTTACACGATATCTGCTAGGTATGGACAGATCATAAAGCATTCTTTCCCCTAATAAATTCATATAACCTCGACAGGGCACCACTGCGACGTCAGTGCCTGTTAATGCGCTTAATGAGATTCAGCGTGACTGCAGTCCATGTTCCAGGGAAGCAGCTGGTTGTAGCGGACACGTTGTCAAGAAATCCATTCACAGAAAGCAATCCAACTGACACAGAGGTGGAAATCAAAACTTACGTACAAGCCGTTATGTCCACTAGGCCGGTGACTGGAAACAGACTGGACACACTTAGAGCTACCACCCAAGTGGATAGTGATCTGAACGCAGTTGGCATGTTTGGAAGGCTGGCCCAGGGAAATATGCAGACTGTCGTCCACAGTGCTCGAGTTCCAAGCTGCTAGGGCTCACCTGGACTTCTGCTGTATGGTGACATGCAGAGCACGTGCAAATATGTCTGTGTGGTGGCCAGAGATAGGATGTGACATCACCAAGATGGTAGAGACATGTGAATTCTGTCACTAAAATAGACCCACATGAAGGAGGGAGCCAGTGATCACTACCCCGTTTTCAGATGGCTCTAGGCAGAAAATCGCAGTGGATGTATGTGAACAGGGTGGCAACAAATATCTTGTTGTTGTGGATTACTATTCACGTGACACTGAGATAGCTCACCTGTCGAAACTAACTAGTCAGCTGGTGATAGCCCATCTCAAGAGCATGTTCATCAGATGGGGTATCCCATGTGAAGTAGTGACTGATAACGCAACTCAGTTCACTTCTGCAGAGTTTGTGAGCTTTGCAAAGATGTATGATTTCACCCACAAATCCTATAGCCCGGATTACCCACAGAGTACCAGAGCAGCTGAGAGGAGTATTGCTATTGCAAAGCGCATTTTGCGACAGCTGGCATTAATGAGTTACCGGGCCACTCCTACTAATGCCACGGGAATGAGCCCGGCACAGCTGATGACAGGTCGGCAGGTCAGGACGACTGTTTCGTTGCTTCCACAAAAGCTGCAGCCGAGTGCCATCGACAATGAGCAAGTGCACAAGAAAGATCAGCGAACCAAGCGAGCCTACAGATTCTTCTATAATAGATGCCACTCCACACGCAACCTACCCGCTTTGCAGCCAGGCCAGAGTGTCAAAGATAAAAAGGATGAGGAGAAGGGTTGGCACATGGCAGCAACCGTCCTCACCAAAGCACCTGAACCCAGGTCTTATTTAGTGCAAACAGAGCAAGGCACCATAACACGCAGGAATCGGGGGCATCTCCAGAGTGCGCCTAGTCCAACGGAACATGGGTCCATGCCAAATACCACAGGAGGCAGCAAAGAGACTTTGCTTTAGGTTTAGAATTTGCTTTCAAATTTGGTTGGGCTGGTTTATGTTTATGAACAGACGCCTACAGATCAACATAGTAAAGGAGCTCATCTGTGATCCTGAGTTTAAAGCCAGTTTTTATTCAACTTAAACTTGGAACTAAGTTGTAAATAAATCTGAAACTGAAACTTTGCTTGTGTGTAAAAAGTGATTTCAGAGCCACTCAGTTCTCCCTGATGGAAACTGTTTACCTTCAGTGTTTTGTGCTTCTGATCATTTTAATAAACGTCAGCATCACTAATTAATGACGTTCTATTAAAAGACTGGTTTACCAAGAGAGACGCTGGAGGACTTTCACCTGAAATGAGTTCATGAAGCCAGTCTGGTTATAAAAATGAAAACAGGACATTAGGGTGGTTGGTTAGTGTAGTGGGTAACTTCTATGCCATAGACTGGGGTTCAATCCTCATCTTGGCAAACACCCTACACTATACCTATAAGTGTCCTTGGGCAAGACTCCTAACACCGCCTTCGCCTACCTGCGTAAAAATAATCAAATTGTAAGTCGCTCTGGATAAGAGCGTCTGCCAAATGCCGTAAATGTAGAGCCAGAATTACTCTTTTAGTACTTTTACTTTCGATACTTTTGAAGCCAAATACTTTTGTACTTTTACTCAAGTGGAGGTCTAGAGTAAGGACTTCTACTTTTACTGGAGTAATAACTTGCCTTGGGTATCTCTACTTTAACTCAAGTACATGATTTGTGTACTTCGTCCACCTCTGCTCTGTAGTGGACAATGATTAAAGGAAAGTATGACCAAGATCTGGTTACATGATCTGCTCTCAGCAATGTTTTTTTTAGTTTGTAAGCAACAAGGAAGGGCTTCCTATTACACTGAAGGAGCTAATTGAGGGCTTTGGTCATAGAAATGTCTACTTTCGTTGTCTATCCAGATTTTTTGTATGTTTTTAAATGGGCAGATGAAGGCCAGCCATCTGACCGGCTGTTTGCTTGACATTAGGCCTCCAGCTCAAAACCCATTTTGAGAATATTGACCCGTTTTTTTTTCGCTACAGCAACCCCATGAACACACATTCAGCAGAGCTTCAGATCAGATTCACCTGGCTGACTGGGCTTCATGCAGCATGGCTCAGAGATTTAGGCCTCCAGGGCTTCACTCACTCAGAGCGGCTCTGATTCTTGTTTTCAAGAAGTGGACAGTCAATTAGGCAGTGATGTGGAGAAAGTACATGTGGCATTGGGAACAATGACCGCTGATGTGTTTGCTGTGTGAAACCTGATGATGCTTACACAGCGGCTTTTAAAGGACGTTGAGCTTGCTTTGACAGATGTAAAGTGTACAATGTGTGTGTATGTGTTTACAATGCATTGGTTTTGTTCTGCCAGACTCAGTAGATTTCAATAGTGTGGGATAGTACGTGATGTGTATGTGTCTGTGTATGAGAGAGCTCTTTTCCCTTGTTTAATGATTTATGCCTGGAGGCCTAGATGACTCAGCTCAGATGTAACCTTTTTCCTCATTACACATGGAAATCAGCATTTTCCAAACAAAAGCATCAGCCTCTCTCTCTCTCTCTCCCTCTGAGAAGTACATTTGGTTATGCAGTGACACAGTCAGAATTTAAGACTAAGAAGTTCTGGATTTAGGGAGCACATCTTGGTTTCCCTTCCTAAGTCACTGTAATAGATTGAGGGGTTAATTGGAATGTTTCATAGACGTATCTGGTATATTGACACCAACACTGTTAATTCAATACAGCCTAAACACAGCAGAAGTTTAGAAGTGAGGTTTAAATTGATGAATTGATGTAAATTATCCATTTTGTCCATTGAAATATTGATTTGCGATGAATTAAACCACATAAATTGTTTCTTACCACAGTACATTTATGGCATTTGGCTGACGCTCTTATCCAGACCGACTTACAATTTGATCATTTTACACAGGTAGGCCAAGGTGGTGTTAGGAGTCTTGCCCAAGGACTCTTATTGGTATAGTGTAGGGTGCTTATCCAGGTGAGGGGTTGAACCCCAGTCTGAGGTGTAGAAGGCAGAGGTGTTACAGTGCATCCGGAAAGTATTCACAGCGCTTCACTTTTTCCACATTTTGTTTTGTTACAGCCTTATTCCAAATTGAATTAAATTAATCTTTTTCCTCTAAATTCTACACAAAATACCCCATTGTGACCATGTGAAAAACGTTTTCTCGAGAGTTTTGAAAATTTATTAAAATTAAAAAACAAAGAAATCATATTTACATAAGTATTCACAGCCTTTGCTTAATACTTTGTAGAACCACCTTTGGCAGCAACTACAGCCTCAAGTCTTTTTGAATATGATGCCACAAGCTTGGCACACCTATCTTTAGGCAGTTTTGCCCATTCTTCTTTGCAGTACCTCTGAAGCTCCATCAGGTTGGATGGGAGACGTCTGTGCACAGCCATTTTCAGATCTCTCCAGAGATGTTCAATCGGATTCAAGTCTGGGCTCTGGCTGGGCCACTCCAGGACATTCACAGAGTGGTCCTGAAGCCACTGCTTTGAGATCTTGGCTGTGTGCTTCGGATCGTTGTCCTGCTGAAAAATGAACCGTCGCCCCAGTCTGAGGTCAAGAGCGCTCTGGAGCAGGTTTTTATCCAGGATGTCTCTGTACATTGCGGCATTCATCTTTCCCTCTATCCTGACTAGTCTGCCAGTTCCTGCTGCTGAGAAACATCCCCATAGCATGATGCTGCCACCACCATGCTTGACTGTAGGGATGGTATTGGCCTCGTGATGAGCAGTGCCTGGTTTCCTCCAAACATGACGCCTGGCATTCACACCAAAGAGTTCAATCTTTGTCTCATCAGACCAGAGAATTTTGTTTCTCATGGTCTGAGAGTCCTTCAGGTGCCTTTTTGCAAATTCCAGACGGGCTGCCTTGTGCCTTTTACTAAGGAGTGGCTTTCGCCTGGCCACTCTGCCATACAGGCCTGATTGGTGGATTGCTGCAGAGATGGTTGTCCTTCTGCAAGGTTCTCCTCTCTCCACGGAGGAACGCTGGAGCTCTGACAGAGTGATCATTGGGTTCTTGGTCACCTCCCTGACCAAGGCCCTTCTCCCCCGATCGCTCAATTTAGACGGCCGGCCAGCTCTAGGAAGAGTCCTGGTGGTTCCGAACTTCTTCCATTTACGAATGATGGAGGCCACTGTGCTCATTGGGACCTTCAACGCAGCAGTAATTTTTCTGTATCCTTCCCCAGATTTGTGCCTCGAGACAATTTTGTCTCGGAGGTCTACAGACAATTCCTTTGACTTCATGCTTGGTGTTTGCGCTCTGACATGCAGTCAACTGTGGGACCTTATATAGACAGGTGTGTGCCTTTCCAAATCATGTCCAATCAACCACAGGTGGACTCCATTTAAGCTGTAGAAACATCTCAAGGATGATCAGTGGAAACAGGATGCACCTGAGCTCAATTTTGAGCTTCATGGCAAAGGCTGTGAATACTTATGTAAATATGATTTCTTTGTTTTTTAATTTTAATACATTTTCAAAACTCTCGAGAAAACTTTTTTCACATGGTCACAATGGGGTATTTTGTGTAGAATTTTGAGGAAAAAGATTAATATAATTAAATTTGGAATAAGGCTGTAACAAAACAAAATGTGGAAAAAGTGAAGCGCTGTGAATACTTTCCGGATGCACTGTATATATACCAAGCACAGTAATTTCTGTTTAGATTAAACTGACGGATTTTTGGAGTGGATGGTGTTTGAACCAGCCTTGGCACATAACAAATGTATGTGTCAAAATAAATATGACCAGCAAGAACAACACTGGCAAATGTATTCCTGACTACAACGTAGTAAATATAAGATCAGAAAAATTCGGTGACTTAGTTGCAACAATGAGTTGCCTTGGTACAGATACATATATAGATAATGGTACTGAACTGGGGGCGGCACGGTGGCGTGGTGGGTAGCACTGTCGCCTCACAGCAAAGAGGGCCTGGGTTCGATTCCCCAGCCGGGCGACCGGGGTCCTCTCTGTGTGGAGTTTGCATGTTCTCCCTGTGTCTGTGTGGGTTTCCGTCCAAAGACATGCAGTCAGGCCAATTGGAGATGCTAAATTGCCCCTGGGTCTGAGTGACTGTCTGTCTGTGTTTGTCTGTCTTCTCTGTGATGGACTGGCGACCTGTCCAGGGTGTATCCTGCCTTCCGCCCGAAGACTGCTGGGATAGGCTCCAGCACCCCCCCGTGACCCTGACGGAGAAGCGGCTTAGAAAATGGATGGATGGTACTGAACTGGTTCAAAGCCAGAGTTGAAACCCAGTTCAGACTTTTAGCTTACTTGAGCTTAAGACTAAAACCCTTTAGCTTTGAGTGACTTTAATTATGTTTATTTAGGTAAAACAAATGACTGAGCGTTCCACTTTGTCACTACCAAAACAATCATAACACCACTGAAACTTGACCAAATGTTGTGGTAGTGACTGTTTCAGTGCCAGTTTTAGCTAATTTTGAGCAGAACTGACCAAACACTCACCATGACTGCCATGACTGGTAGACGCAGCTTTGAACAGCTGTACACATAAAATAACATAAAATAAAAAAGTTTACTTTCAAGGAATGTGTGTTTCATATTGTTCAGATTTTCGGACACATTTGCTTTAAAACAATGGGATTTATCTGCTCACCATGTAGCCATGAGGGACAGGGAGGCAGTATCATTTCCTGCTCTAAAATGCAGCGGTGTGGTTAACATAAGGCTCACCTATGGACTGAAACTTTGTATTTCAGTAGTGACATGAAAACATGGAAATTGACACGGAAAAGTGACATGAAAAAGTTTTTTTTTTAATTTAAAAATTAAACTCAAAATAAATCTAAAAATACAGAAAGTATTATTTTGAAATTATTAGGGGTCGGGGTTTGGGATAGACAAAACCCAGACCAACATCCTGTAAATAATGATTTGTATATAAATTTGTATATATTTAGCTCATTACTATTTCTATTAATGCCCTGTATTTAAATAGAACAACAGAATCCCTTTTCTAAATACTTAATTGTTTGTTTATTTATTTATTTATTTTTACTGTGGGACCACAGTTTGAACTAATATAGTAGAATAGGCCACATAATTTATCTGTCAAAACTCACAGATTACATTGCTGTGAGAAAGTTTACTATGGCTTGAAACTTTTTACCTATATCAGAACTCATTTTATATTTTATCTTTAGGTTGCGCCCTGCACTTCTATAATAAGGCCGCCGTACACTGGAGACGTCCTGTGGGGATGTAATCCATCAGTTAGGAACTTGTCAACAACCTGAGAAGCTTTGAAAAAATCCTTGAGATTTGAGAATTGAGATTTTCTGACCTATGAATTTCAATCAAGTGTTATGTGACAAACTGGTTAAGGTCACTGCTTTATGTCGTAGAGAAGTGAAATAAACATTGGTGCGTATGCATCCAGTGATTAGCAGCTGAGAGCAGCAACGGATAAGGCTCGTGTGAAAGCATGCCAAGCATTAATGTAAAATGTATCAGACTCTTGGTTGTTACCAGAACAGCTGTTCTTACCCATGCATTTGGTTTAGTCCTAATAAGGACCCGAATTCTCCGGAGAGACTTCAGAGGTCTCTGGACTTCAGAAGTAAGCGCACCTGCAGAGTGATGAAATATGGAAAGAATTGGAACAGGATCAGAGACAAAGGCCTGAAGAATGCAGCACACCCTGTTCTGTGTCTGTGAATTTCCTTCCATGGGGAAAGAGCTCTAAGTGTTTTGCAGCAGACAGCCCATTGGCTGCACTAAAACTTGGTACCTATTAAGATTAAGTGACCCTTATTAGTCCCACAAATGGGGAAATTTCAACTCCGCATTTAACCCATCTGTGAAGTGAAACACCACATACACACTAGTGAGCACATACACACTAGGGGGCAGTAAGCACACTTGCCTGGAGCGGTGGGCAGCCCAATCCGCAGCACCTGGGGAGCAATTGGGGGTTAGGTGTCTTGCTCAAGGACACCTCAGTCATGTGCTGTCAGCTCTGGGGATCGAACCGGCGACCTTCCGGTCATGAGGCTGGATCCCTAACCTCCCGCAAAATGACACAAAGTCTTTAAATGCACCTGCACTTCTTCTTTTTTTTTTTAACCTAGAGCTGTCCCCAAATGTCCAGGTGGATTATGGTGAAGCTGAGGTACCCTGCAAGTGCCTTATGACTTTTTCATGAACGTCCTATCTTTCTTTACCTTGTCTGCTTCCCACAGTGGTCCGAAAATAAGTGCCCATGGGTATCTTGGTGTTTGCGACATGTGCTCATCATATCCACGCAGCACTGTATGTATATTTACCAACTGGCCACTTTATTAGGTACCCCTTGTATCTACACTTACTGTCCATTTAATTAGCTCTACTTACCACATAGGTCCACTTGATAGTTCTGAAATTACAGACTGCAGTCTTATATTCATCAATGGTCAGGAACCCCCCCCCAAGAACCACCACTCAGTGTAACTGCAGTGTTTTAACAGATCCACCACCCAGATAAGAAGTGTCCATTGTCACAGGCATGCAGCACACATACTATATGCTAACATTTGACATCTCTATACTAAAAGTGTGTTAATTTACAAAGAAAATGATTAGACTTGCTCATGAAATGCAAACCCCATCATGCATTTTTTTACTTGGGCCGCTGGTAGCACTGCTACCTAAGTTGACATGCTATAAAAATAAATAAATAAATAAACACCTAAAGGAGAAATTTGACAGTTACTCATTGTGATGTGGGTCATTTTTCTGCAAAACCTCGCTAAAATTTTGTTCCTATCCATAACAAATTATGCAGAGAAACAAATGGACTACAATCTACAGTTGTAGAACTACAACATACACCAATTGTCTTGTCTTGTAGACAACCACTGACTAAAACAAAGGGCTAGATAAAGGCTACAACAAATGGGGAACACCTGGGAGAGGGAGGAGACAGACTACAGACAGGTGAAGATACTAATGGGGAAGGCGGGGGGAAAGGCGGAGCACAAAAACTAAAAACAAACACAAGCACATGGCAGAAAGCACATGGCTACAACGCAGAGCAAGAAACAGACCCAAGAGCAAGGGGAAACCGTGACACCAATAAGGTTAGTCTACCTGATCAAATAGCCCAATGGCCTGGCCCCATTTATGTCCCTGAACATAGATTAAGATTCTAAGGCAATATCAATTAATGACAAAAAAGTGCTTTGACCGCTAGACAAAGACAAGGTTGATCTGAAGCCATCATAAAAACATCATGTGGACCACTTGTCTGTTCGGGTGGTCGGTACAGAATGGGGCCGACTAGGTCATGTTGGCGAGAGCAGAAGTGTTGAGCGGTTGCACCCTGCCGTGATGGGATTAACCTGCTTTCGGCTCACCCTCGCGTTCACTCATCTTCACTCAGAGAGCAGCCGTAATCCCCAGCTCTCTCTCCCTCTTCTCGCCACCATCTGTCCTCTAATCCAGCCATCCTCCATCACTTTGATCCCAGTTGTGACGTTGCTGAGTGTCAAGTGCAGTGGGAGGTGTCGTCCACCTTTCGTCCAGCCCCCGGTCATTATGTATCCTCACTTGCTATTGACCCTATGGTCTGCGAATGAATGTCAGTTAGAATTGTCAATGCACGGACTGAAGTCTCCCTCCAAACACTTTCCATAAATGGTCCCTCAGTGGTGGAGCAAGCTACCTTCCTCTCTTGCAACCTTACAGGCCCATTCACTAACACTTGATCATTGGATCCTTTTACACTTATAGGACTTTATTTTTGTGAAGAATAAAGTTCAACAGTGATGTAGTAAACCTTTTCCCCAGTTTTCCAACTGTGCTTCCTTGAACTCTCAGCCACGGACGGCTGTAGTATCACCAGTGTTTGAACTTGCAGTCTCCTGCTGAGACGTTCATTGCTTAGACAGTTGTGCCACTGGGGAGCCCAGTATGCTGACTTCTAATGATGAGCTTATGCATATACCCACTTATTTCCCCATATTCCAAGTTGCCTCACAAGTCATGAAGATGTGACTTCTGGACAGATTTTGATTAAAAACTGTGAAAGTTAATTATTGTAAACAAAGAGTACAGAGTTGCTACAGACATTGGCAAGAAACTCTAATGTAAACAAAGATGATATTGTCCATGCAGTTCGATGTGCATGCTGATTACACTTTGGTAAGACTTGCTAATGTCTCTTCTGTGAAACTAGCTAATTAGGTAGGTAGTAGTAGCAATTAGTACTCTTCCAAAAGACACACTGTGGCTTCAAAATGAAGCCAAAACATTTAAAACCAGATGTCTCAGTTTATTAATAATTCAATTCTCATATATAACCATTCATTTTGCGCTGTTTTGTGTTGCTGGTGGGGGAAAGGTGTCTTAATCTGCTCACTATCCTAAATGCAGAGAAGTAGCTTAGTTTATGTGAGCTCATGGATCCGGCTGACTTACTGCCACAGCAATGCAAATCCTTATTAGCAAAAGAAAAAGGCTTCCAGTAGTCCAAGAGAGGCAAAATCCTGGCTAACATTGCAGAGAACCGTGCAGTTGTCTAAAAAAAAAAGAAAAAAAAAAGGCGGGGCTAGTATGAATATATTATCAAGAGGCGTGGTTAGACGTTATGTTGCAATATCAAATCAATATTAAATCAGTAAAGCTGTGTGCAGTGACATTTACCTGATGGCTGGGTATCCAACACTGCCTTTGCAGAAAATATATGTATCACATGGAGTAAAATCACTAACACACTTCTTGCTTCTATGAAACCATGAAAAAAATCCAACCTGATAAAATACACCAAGGTGAAATTTGTTTTTAGTAATAATCACAGTAAACAATCAGGGATTTAATGCTCAGTCTTTTAGATGACCTTAGATAAGCACTGGTAAACGAAACTTTTCTGCCTTTTGGTTTCTTTTTTCCATCAATGTTATTGTGAATTCTGTAGTCATTTCCTTTTCACTGTTCCATAACTTTCATCACTTTGTACTGTTAATGTTTTGTTATCAAGTGTTGCAACAGGCACTGTCACAAAGCTACTTTTGAGCAGCTCAAAGAGCCCATTGTAAAAAAGGCACTATACAAATGAAATCAAAGGAATCGATTAAAAAGTAAGAAATATGATTTCCTAACTGTTAGCTATAATAATAATAATAATAATAATAATAATAATAATAATAATATTATTAAGTTCAATTTATATAGCGCCTTTCACAAACCCAAGGATGCTTTACATCATTAAAAAAAAAGACTACAGAGAGGAATAAAGGAAGGTTTTTAGCAGGGATTTGAAGGAAGACACAGAAGAGCAATTACGAAGAGTGGAAGTTAGAGAATTCCAGAGTTTGGGGGCAGCAGCAGTGAAAGGTCTGCCACCCTTAGTAGAAAGTCTAATTGAGGGAACTGTGGGGAGTCCAGCATTAGAACATCGGAGGGCACGAGAGGGACAATATAAAGAAATGAGATCAGAAAGGAATGTCGGAGCCGGACCACAGAAAGCCTTGAAGGTAAGACAGAGGATTTTGTACTTGATCCTAGAACTAGTAGGAACCCAATGCAACTGTCGAAGAATAGGAGTGATATGAGCTGAAGAGTAGGAGTGATATGATAAGAAAGCCATAGAAAAGTGAGTTAGAGTGATCGATGCGAGAGAAGATGAAGGCATTGATCAACATTTTAGCATCAGTGTCACTCAGCATAGGGCGTAAGCGTTCAACATTACACAGATGATAAAATGCAGTTTTGGTGACGAGCTTAATGTGAGAATCGAAAGTAACAGAAGAATCAAGAAGACAGCCAAGGTTCTTAACAAATTGGGCTGGCTTAATATCGACACCATCAATGTTGACTGAAAAACTCAATGCCTGGGAAAGTGAGGTTTTAGATCCAACTAACAGAACCTCGGTTTTATCAGCGTTTAGTTTCAGATAATTAGCTTGCAACCAAATGTTCAAATCTCTGACACAAGAACTGAAAGCCTGGGCAGAGGCAGAGAGGGAAGAAGTGCTGACATAAATTTGAATGTCATCAGCATAGCAGTGAAAGTTAAAACCATGGTTGCGGATGATCTGACCGAGTGGGGAGATGTAAATGATAAAGAGGAGAGGCCCAAGGACAAATCCTTGGGGTACACCACGATCTACAGGAGCAATACCAGATTTGTGGGAGCCCATAGAAATGTATTGATGCCCATCAGCAAGGTATGACTGTAACCACTGAAGGGCAAGGCCAGCAATGCCAACAGATGACAGTCTAGATATAAGAAGGTTATCATTAGCAGTTTCAAAAGCAGCTGTTAAATCTAAAAGAATCAGCATCTGTAGACAGCAGCAAGTCATTCACAACTTTTACAAGGGCAGACACAATACTGTGCAGGGTGCGGAAACCAGACTGAAAAGGCTCATAGAGGTTATTGGAGGATAGAAAGTCATGAAGCTGAGAGGCTACAACTCTTTCCATGACTTTAGCTAAGAAAGGGAGATTGGAGATTGGTCTGTAGTTGGCTAGTGAGGATGGGTCCAACCCAGGTTTCTTCAGGATAGGAGTGACAGCAGCTATTTTGAGAGATGGAGGAACGGTGCCCAATGAAAAGCATAGATTAATCATATGAGCTATGAGTGGTGCAGTAACAGAGGAAGCAGACTTCAGAGTAGCTGTAGGAGCAGGATCTAGTTGAGATGTACAAGTAGAGGATTTGGAAATAATCACAGACACAGTGGAAGAGTTCACAGGGGAGAAAACAGAGAGACAATTATCAGGTGAGAGTGAAACAGAGGCCTGAGAAGAAGAAATGCTGGTTGCTACAGTGAAATGCAGATAGATCTTATTAATTTTATCCAGAAAAAAAATACAAAAATGCTTGACACTGGACAGAGGAGTTCAAGGTGGGTGGTGAAGGAGGTTGAAGAAGTTTGTTTATAGTATGAAAGAGAGTTTTAGGCCTGTGACTGCCAGAGTTTCTAAGTTCAGAATAGACAGAGGAGCGGTCAGTGTTTAATGCAGCTTTATAAATGGAAACCTGCTCAGTAAAAACTGAGAATTGAACTGAACGACCAGATTTGGATGGATGGATGGATGGATGGATGGATGGATGGATGGATGGATGGATGGATGGATGGATGGAGTCTAAGCTCTGGAGTGAACCATGTTGAAGTACGAATAGCAGGAACACATCTAGTCTTGAGAGGAGCAAGAGTATTGAGTATTTCAGAGATAGTGCTATTGTCACATATGACAAATTCTTCAGGAGAGGACAGCTGAGTCAGATCAGAAAGAGCAGAGGTCTGGAGAAGTTTGGAGAAGTTGTTAGTGGTAGATAGAAAGTTATTAGCAGGAGATTTAGGAGGGCGGTATATTAACAACAGAAGCAGTGGCACAGATGAAAGAATCTTCATAGCCAAATATTCAAAAGTAGCCAAATCATGAAAGTCCAACTGTTTGATATTGAAATTGGTGCTGAAAACAGCACCCAGGCCACCTCCTTTACCTGTAAGACGCAGCTCAGATAAGTGAGTAAAGCGAGAGGGCAATAGTAGATTCCGGTTCAGGTTATCCGTTGCTTGTTGCCATGTTTCAGTAAGGAGAAGCATGTCCAGGCTTTTCTCAGTGATCAAGTCATTTATAAGTGATGCCTTGTTAGTAATAGAACGACAGTTCAAAAGACCTATTTTTGCAGGGAATGTTCCAAGGGAGGAGTAAGGGCTAGATTGTGCAAGAGGGCGAAGATGATCAGGAATGATTCTACGTATCTGTTTATGATCCTTGATGATCTGCCTTTGTGACCAAATAACCGGAACGTGTGCGTACGAGGCACGGTGAGAAATATGGAAGCGAATCATTTTTGTTGAGTTTTGTTGATTTTCTAAGTAAAAATAAGCACATCCTCTACAGAGAACATCCATCCATCCATCCTCTAAGCTGCTTCTCCATCAGGGTCGCGCAGGAGCCTATCCCAGCGGTCATCGGGCAGAAGGCAGGATACACCCTGGACAGGTCGCCAGTCCATCGCAGGGCAGACAGACAGACACAGACAGTCACTCACACCCAGGGGCAATTTAGCATGACCAATTGGCCTGACTGCATGTCTTTGGACTGTGGGAGGAAACCAGACAGACACGGTGAGAACATGCAAACTCCACACAGAGAGGACCCCGGTCACCCGGCCAGGGAATCGAACCCAGGCCCTCCTCACTGTGAGGCGACAGCGCCACCCACCACGCCTCCGTGCCGCCTACAGAGAACATACTTCTGCACATTTCAGTGCATGTCTACTGTTTATTTGTTGAATTTAACATATTGGGCAAAAAAAAGGTTGGGTTCTCTAAAATGTGACCCGTGCAAAAAGTTATGGCACATTATGTATTGATGTGTTTTCTAATATGTTACACTAAGCAAATACATAGAAAGTTCCTGTAGAGGATGTGTTAACTTTTACGCATTTACACAAAACTTTTTTCACTTTTAAAGATCAACAAAACATTTCATTTAAGCAGGAGAAAACTTTTATGTATGACTTCATACGCAAAGTTTCATAACTTTCATTACGTGTAGATCTGATGAGTTCAAGCACCAATTTGGGTTGAAAATAAAATTGTATGACAGGTTTTAAACCCACTTATGTCAGTCCGTCCAGACGCCATCATTTCTCACCACCATTATACCACTGAACTTGCTCCTGCGTGAAAAAAGGGCCCTTGTTCTTTTTCACTGCCTCATGCCTTATCGTTTCACGTTAAGACATGCATTGTGTGAGACTGAGATCCTTAATTAACTTGTAGCTTCTCCTTGGACTGCAGGTTCTTCTTCTACCTCTTGTGACTGCCTTGCACTGTTCCTGAAATGGACCCATAGTCATGTAGCACTCACATTGAAACTGGCTCTTGTCATGGATGTGCGCTTGGATTGTATTTGCCTCGCTTGTAAGTCGCTTTGGATAAAAGTGTCTGTCAGTTGAATAAATGCAAATGTATCTCCTTGCTCAGCTCCGACACGTTCCAGGAAGAGCAGTGCCCTACCAGTGGGAAAGGGAGAGGAAGTCCCATAATGCTCTGTCACTGGTCAGTCATGCTTAAGGTTTTATGAAGTGTAGCCTCATATGCCTCCACATTCATGCAAATGCAATGTGATGCTTAAAACGAAGCATCTCACCCTTTCCAGAATAGCTAAGCATCAAATGGCAGCACCAATAAATCTGTTCCCACTTCACCGAGCACAACGTTCACCCCTAAGATCATATAGCATCACATTTTTAGAGTGGTGTTGGGTGCTTGCAACAGTCTTGCTCATTCTGGAGGGTTTTTCTGAGGTGAATTTTGTACGGAGGGCATAAACCCTCAGGCCAAACCGGTTTTACTAATGATAAGACTTGGTCAGGACTTTTGGATGGAGTTCTGGGTGATTGGCAACTTTTTTGAAGACATGCCTTTTGAAACCAACATGAGATTTCACGATTTCAGGGTTCAAATTCCTAGCAGACAAGTTCACAAGAAGCATTACATTAGGGTTTATGCGTGATGGCAAATGACATCTCGACAAGAGGAAGTCTCTTAAGTGTGATAATTACTGGGCAAAGTTCAGAACCCGCACTTCATTTATTTCTAGTCAAAATGGCAATGAAGTACAAGTTATTCAGCTTTCAGGAGCTATTTCTGCCATAAGGTAATCCATTATTAATTAATATTCTATAAATTGTGTTTATTCAAATATTAACATTTTTCTCAGCAAATAAACACACAGATAACTAGATGTCGAACAGGTGTCTTGGGTGCCTAAGACAGAAAGAAAATATGAAAATATGACTATTGTTGAGTGTACAAGACCTGGTAGACCACCAAAACGTAAAGCTTTCATCTTTGAAACAGAGGAGAAAATCAAGGACCCTTGCTCCTGAAAAAATAAACGTGAGCACGCATCTCAGTACTGTGAGTCTGAAAGGATGTGTAGCTGTCAAGAAGCCCTTCCTGAGGAAAACAAAGACGCTGTTCTGAACTCAGAACAATGGGCTGACCACCCTGAGTCCAGACCTCAACATCACTGAATGTGTTTAGAATTATTGGATCGTAAGAAGCAGAAAATGCAACCAACTTCTAAGACTGAACTTTGAAGGTGTGGAAAAAAAGCTCAGCAGATTTCTTTAAAAACTGAAAGTCTCCGGAAAGGATTGAAAAACTACATACATAAATAAAGTGTTATGTTTGTATTGAGGTCTCTGTGTACGTTCTCGCCTTTGTTCCACATGAAATGTAATGAATGGCCATTTTGACTGGAAATGAAATGACCGTCTCTGACTTTTGAACAGCACCGCAGTGCTTCTTATTAATTATGACATTATTGTATTATTTTTGAAGAACTATTCACTCTATTTCTAAATGCAAAAAAATGACTCTAGTAAAACTATTACTCACAGAAGCACAGCTGTTCACATTCATTCTTCCAACAAGCGAAAAGTATCTGCATTATTTCTTGAAGCAAATGAAATCATCTGCCAAGGAGTAAGACACTTGCGCTTGATAAAATAATGTAATACAAGTAAAAATATCTTAGGCTTATGCTTATCAACTTTGAATCAGTCTATTGTGGTAACTGTTTCATAGTAAAAAAAAGTTAAATATAGAGATTAGATTGAAGATGTTCAAGAGGTCTTTAAGGTGAACAGCATTACATGCCCAGTTACAGTTATAGATGTTATAGATATCTCACACACTTTAGAATACAAAGCACAGAATGTCAGCACAGATAAATCGATTTTCACTGCAAAAACTTGAAGCTTCCCTTAAGTCATGCTTTTAAAACCAATATATGGTTTTAGAGTTTTCCGCATTAATGCAAAACACACACACACAAACACACACACATACACATATACGTTTTCTAAGCCAGTTCTCCCTCAGGGTTGGGGGGGGGGGCATGGGAGGGGCATGGGGGGGCATGGGAGGGGCATGGGGGGGCATGGGAGGGGCATGGGGGGGGTGTCATCGGGCGGAAAGCAGGATACCCCCTGGACAGATCTAATGCAAAACAAAGTCACATATAGTTAAATTTAGGTTTATCAGGCTGGGGTTGATCATTTTCCACTGATGTTTGTTTCTAATATCTTAAGCTTCACCATAAAGCCCAAGTTCTTTGAGTAAACGGAAGCGCACCATCCCCATCATAACCCTGTGACACTGTAACCCTGTAAAAGCAGAGCACCTTAGTCTGCGGGAGGGGACGCCACTGAAAATGTCATGGCCTTTAAATAGAAGGCGGCTCTTCTCTAAGCATGAGGAGGTAATTAAGAAGTGACTGCAATAGCCTCCTGAAGTGTTGTTAAGGATAGAGGAGAAGAAAGAATACAGGGCTAGAAAGGAGGCCTGAGGTTTGCTTTTTCGGCAGCTCTTCTGTGCAGAGGTCAGGACGATGTAGTGCACCTCCTCTCTATTATCATTCTCTCCTCCAGAGCTCAAAGCTTTTGTGAGGCTGAAAGTCCTAGTACCTTAATGACCTTTCGGCTGCTTGTTGGCAAGACAGGAAAAACCTCTTACATCAGCCTGAGCACCTCTCAGATCCATCAAACAAGTCTTCATGTAACATGCTGACAGTGTGTCGATGAAAGGGCTGAATTTTCAATGAGGGCTTGCAGGGAATTTAAAATGAGAAGACCAGCTGCTTTTTTTTATGTATATCTGTTCGCTAGCGATTGTGCTGTGAGTTTGCAAGTGATTGGACTCTCTAGAGAATCGGATAAATGTGCCCCTTATGAGAGGTTCTGCGAACAGTGTTGCGCCAGTGTTGCCATTGTCAGCTCTTATGGGTTTCCATCAGAAATGCTTTTATGAGTAATCTGAGATGCATGCATCTCAGTAGGAGTCCTCCGTTTTTTGTGGATTTCACCTGCAGCGGTGAATTAGAACTAAAAAGTAAACTGAACGCTACCAAAAACTACTTGTAGAGGGGTAAAAAAGTTTTATGTCACAAGTGCTGAGTTCTCCATATAACCTCAGTGCACTTTCTTTATACATCTAACATCTATCAGTATAGGAGGTTTTTTGAGAGCTATTCTTCCTTTTGTGATACTGTTGGTCTAAAATCAAGTGATGAAGCTTAAAAGTGGGAGCAGCAGCAATATAATGAAATTAATCAAGAAAAGGAATTAGTTATTCAATGTGAATGACTAAAATAAAACTGTGGGAAAAGATTCCTTTCCTTATGAATATGAGAAAAAGTGTTGTTTATAAATACCCAGAAAAGTACCAACTCCGTGGAAATTCTACTCTTCTGTAGCTGACTTATGATTACTGTTCATTTTAATGTTTAAATATGATGACTGTTCAAATTTTGAAGTAAATAAATGATAAAGAATAAAAAGGAAATGGAGAAAGGAAAAATAAAATTGTGCAGTTAAATTAAGTGATAGCATAGCATATTTTTTTTCCCTTAAAACTCTTTAATTACACTTTAATTGCTAGTGGGCCACCTGGTAAATGAGCAAAAGGCCAGTGCTGTGCCAGTAGGAGTCTCCAGAGGTCTGCCAGCTTGGCCAACAGGGGGCCATCAGTGGGCCAACAGTGGCCTGCAACAACCCTGTTTCCAATAAAGCTGGAATGCTGTGCAAAATGTTAATAAAAGCAGAATTCAATGATGTGCAAATCATTTGAACTGTAAATTTCAAACATATGAAATGTTGAAATTGAAACGTATTGATTTGTAAAATATATGTCCATTTTGGATTTGATGCCAGCAACGCTTTTCAAGAAAGTCGGAACGGGGGCATGTTTACTGCTGTGTTTCCTCACCTCTTCTTTTAACTACACTCTGTAAGTGTTTAGGAACTGAGGATACTAATTGCTGTAATTTCTGATTCTTTTAGGGTCTCCTTTGTCACATTTTTCACTTCATTATGTCCTGAGAGCGACCCATTCTTTCACTAATGTCTGTAGAAGCAGTCTGCAGGCCTAGGGGCTCGGCTTTATACACCTGTGGCCATGGAAGTGATTGGAACACCTGAATTCAATGACTTGGAGGGGTGAGTGAATACTTTTGGAATTATAGTGTATTTGTCAGCACAGTCTTTCACAGAGTGGTGAACCCTTCCTCCTCCCCTCCTCCTTCTGAAAGACTCTCTGGGATGCTTTTGTTTATGCCCAATCATGTTGTTGACCTGTTGCCAATTAGCCTAATTAACTTTTTTATTAATTAATTAATATATATATATATATATATATATATATATATTTTTTTTTTTTTTTTTTTTTTTATTGGGCAACTTTACCCTTCTTATTATCTTATACTATATTATTATTGTATTGCTCTTATCTCCTATTTACTGTTGTAAATTTGATATCAGCAACACTTTAAAAAATGTGTTGCTGATATCAAATTTACAGTAGTCATATTTAAAAAAAACATTTTATCATTACGTTATCATTGCATTCTGTTTTTATTTACATTTTGGACAGCATCCCAACTTTTTTGGAAACAGGATTATATCCTTCTGCTGTGTGTGTGTGTGTGTGTGTGTGTGTGTGTGTGTGTGTGTGTGTGTGTGTGTGTGTGTGTGTGTGTGTGTGTGTGTGTGTGTGTGTGTGTGTAAAAGAGTCATACAGTGCTGCTGCTGTTCCTCTGCCCAAACATGTATTGCCTGCCACTTTCAGTTTTAGTGATTCAGCACCATTAGTTCTGTTCAACTTCAAAACACTCAGCAGCGTTAGCTTAAATTTTACAGTGCGTGAGACTGTAAAGTGTGTGGCTCTTATTTGTCATGTATGGCAACAGAGATCGATGTGTCACACGGTGTTTGTGCACAAGTTGGATTTTGGAGTGTGTCACAGTCAATTATTGCCAAGTGTAGCAGAACAAGTACTTTATTGGTGTTATTATTGCTTGATCCTCAAATAAGAAGTTATTTTACCGAATTTACCAAAACCTCCAGACCCAAAGAAGAGAGGAAACACACCCAAGCCAAGGATGCTTCAGTCAAAAGGGAATTTATTGGACTAAATATCAAACAAACTTCAAATTACTTGCGATGATTGAGGCGATAAAAGAAAACATAGCTATCTATCTATCTATCTATCTATCTATCTATCTATCTATCTATCTATCTATCTATCTATCTATCTATCCATCCATCCATCCATCCATCCATCCATCCATCCATCCATCCATCCATCCATCCATTCATCCATCCATCCATCCATCCATCCATCCATCTATCTATCTATCTAAGGTACCAAGACACTAGAATCTGACATAGAGCCGGAAACTCGGTCCTCAGATGTAGATGTCTAGAAACGCACCTACATGCAGTTAGAATTGCTGCAATGAATTCTGACGTGGAGGCACGTCAACCAATAGAGGTGTGCAGGGAAAACCAGATGAAAATCCAAGATGTTCTATGTGACTTCTTTGCATTCATCGCTGCTCTGTTCTGCTCTGCATATGGTCACTGCCAACATTTTCTTCCAATGGCCCATACTTCTTTGTTTCTGATCCTATGTTTTGTTTGCCCTTGGATTTCCAACAATACAAACTCCGCCCTGCTCCAGCCATGTACATGCCTTCTAGATGGACAAAATCTGGATGTGTATGCATCTACCACTCTGTCATTGCATTGTCTAGTGTGTAGGCTCCCTTACTCTTTGCTGCTCAGCAGTGAGTGAAAATGAAGATGTCGCTGTTTTTTAATACTGTTTATGCAATAGTGAGTTTTTACCCTGCATTAATTAATATTAAGATACACTTTTTAATCCCGCCAATGGGGAAATTTCACCTCCGCATTTAACCCATCTGTGAAGTGAAACATCACTTACACACACTAGGGGGCGGTGAGCACACTTGCCCAGAGCAGTGGGCAGCCCTATCCACAGCACCCAGGGAGCAGTTGGGGGTTAGGTGTCTTGCTCAAGGACACCTCAGTCATGGACTGTCAGTGTTGGGGATTGAACCGGCAACCTTCCAGTCACAGGGCCGGTTCCCTGACCTCCAGCCCACGACCACCCCAGTCCCTGTTATGAGGCAGTATGACATTTTTGTGGAAAGCGTCAAGGGTACATGCAGCACAGCTACCTTGAGGGCAGATTTGAATCAGTGAAATGAGATATGAACATCAAGTTAGGCCTAACTAACCACCTATGTCATGACTCGAGAGTAAAAGTCCAGCTTCTTGAGTTAGACTGAATCCTAAATCATTCAGTCTCATAATTACAATGACAAATAATCAACAGCTCAAAGAAAATAAAAGAATTCCTGTTCACGGTCAGAAAGGCATAGAACACCCTCGCTTTCCTGGGCTCTTGGCACTGTTGTCGATGTAGTTCCTGAGGGCAGAGACCCCTGACACAGGGCCGAGATGTGCTCTGGCTTGCGATGCTGATGGCTTTGAACCCAGCGCCCCATCACCTCCTTCACTGCACCGCTGCACGGCTGACTGCTTCCCTCTGCTGTGAATCTATGAATAAATAACACCACTGGAGGCTTCTGACAAATGAGGGGAGATCAGACGCGGCTCCTCAACCCCTTCACTTAGAGAGAGAGAGCGAGTTAGAGAGAATATGAATACATACAGAGCTCTAAATGACGATTGGATGCACCTCAGAGCATTATGGCACATAAGTAAAAGTTGTGACGCCGTGCTGCCGGTTATGAATCACCTCTGTTATTATGAATTGAACGTAAAGCAGAGTCAAATGACATGTAGGCTGTGTGTAAATGCACTAATCATCGCTGCCGTATTATATATCATGTTCTTGCATGTTACTACAGAGCACATATTCCCACAGTAGTTGGCTGTGTTCGTGTTTTACGCCTGACCTCGCGATAAATCAGGTGTACACGTCGTTGCACAGAGACAGGGTTATGTAGATTTGAAGCAGCATCCGTCATGATGATGAATTATTTCTCAGAGTACACAATCCATCACAGCTACGCTGCAGATTTTTGTCTGCGTTCATTGCGCAGACGGAGAGCAACTTGTGGAAATAATCGGAACATAAACTTTTCCAGGCAAGAAGAAGGCACATGATGCGTATTGTTCTTCTCTGCTGTTCAGTGATTCACTAATGAGCGTCCCGGCTTTATTGCCAGCTTCCAAAAGCTGTAATAGTTTCTCGCTTGCATTTGTATTCGTAAAGGTGAGGCACAGCCACACTGGAGGTGGTGTTTAGTTAATGTGCTCAGTCACTTTGGGAGGCTCTCGTCGTGCCCTTGCACTTTCTCTGTCTTTTGCTCTCGTTCTTTCTCCACTCGGTCTAATTCTCATGTTGTCTCTCGCTTTCTTTCTGTCTTCACATCTCTCTCTCTCTCTCTCTCTCTCTCTGCCCTTTTTACTGTTTGCATTCGTCCTTTTTTCTCTGTCATTCTCTTTATTTTGTTCTCTTTCTCCTTTTTTCTCTCTTTTTCTTGATTCTGTTCTTTTGCTCCTTCTCTCTTTCTTTCTACATCACCTTTTATTTCTGCTTCTTTCTTTCTTTCTTTCTCTCTCTCTCTCTCTCTCTCTCTCTGCCCTTTTTACTGTTTGCATTCATCCTTTTTTCTCTGTCATTCTCTTTATTTTGTTCTCTTTCTCCTTTTTTCTCTTTTTCTTGATTCTGTTCTTTTGCTCCTTCTCTCTTTCTTTCTACATCACCTTTTATTTCTGCTTCTTTCTTTCTTTCTCTCTCTCTCTCTCTCTCTGCCCTTTTTACTGTTTTGCATTCGTCCTTTTTTCTCTGTCATTCTCTTTATTTTGTTCTTTCTCCTTTTTTCTCTCTTTTTCTTGATTCTGTTCTTTTGCTTCTTCTCTCTTTCTTTCTACATCACTTTCTCTCTATTTCTGTTTCTTTCTCTCTTTCTTTCTCTCTCTCTCTCTCTGCCCTTTTTACTCTTTCACCATATATTTTGCTCTCGTTCTGTCTATCTGTCTCTCATTCTCTCGCTCTCCTTTCTCTGCTTTGCATTCATCCTTGTTTCTCTTTCATTCTCTTTATTTTCTTCTGTTCTTTTGCTCCTTCTTCTTCACTTTCTCTCTATTTCTGTCTGTTTCTTTCTTTCATTCTCTCTCTCTCTCTGTCTCTCTCCCTCTCTCTCTCTCTCTGTCTCTCTCCCTCTCTCTCTCTCTCCCTCTCTCTCTCTCTCTCTCTCTCTCTCTCTCTCTCTGTCTCTCTCTCTCTCTCTCTCTCTCTCTCTGTCTCTCTCTCTCTCTCTCTCTCTCTCTGTCTCTCTCTCTCTCTCTCTCTCTCTCTCTCTCTCTCTCTCTCTCTCTCTCTCTCTCTCTCTCTCTCTCTCTCTCTCTGAATGAGTAGAAGGTGTTTGTATTGAGCTTCTTCTGTACATAAATCATAGATTTGGCTTCCAGGCATCTTCTTCTTCCTTGTCTGTTATTTCCTCCTGCGTCTCTCATGATCCTCTTTCTTCTCTAAAAGCCGACACTCATCATCTCTTTTCATTTTCTGTCACAACAGGGAAACAGGCGGCGAGGGAGCGAGACAAAACTCTGGGTCACGCTGAGAAAGCTGAGTCACACACACAGCCATTATTGCTGCTGCTATGTGAGCGCAGATGCCTTAATTAAGCCGCGCGGCTTAAACCAACACATAAAACACACCGCCGACGTGAGAAATAGCGCTGCTGCAGGGGTGAGATTGCTTGACTCGCTGATCATACACTATTATTTCTCATAGTAAACAGACAATGCAAGTGCATTTGGCCATGAATGAAAGATACAGGAGGACATATGGAGTCTGATTTCAGACAATGTTGTGTTTTTTTGTTTCCAGAAGAAGAGTTAGAGGCAGAGGCGGTCATGAGTCACTGGGATGCGAGTCAAAGTTCACAACCCTACATAGTGCCATAATTTTAAGCTCTGCATCTGAGCTGTCATAGCAAAACTCAGAACCTTTTTGACTCGTATAGGACAGATACATTATTCAAAGCCCATTCAAATGTTCGCCAGCATGCTCATTTGTCCAGCTATAGGTCATCAAATTCAGTTGTGGAATAATGGAGATCTTCTGGTTTAAATTTGTGATTTACTCAGGCCAAAAAAGTTTTAGTGTTACGACCCAGTCTAGGTCAGGCCATATGTGGCGATATGAGTGAGGAGATGAAACACCAAAAGCAACTATTGAATGCAAGACTGAAATATGAGACTAAGACGAATACAAACAGTAGATTTACACACCGGCAACAACCTCAGGAATGGCCCAGGCCAAAACCACAAACATGAAACCATGGAATGGATCAGCAGAAACTGGACAACTTGCAAGTTAAATTTTTGCAATTTAATGGTCAAGAGAGATGAACCTTTACAGCGAAATGTTGTGTTGTTGATTTATGAAGGAAAATCATCCTGCATCATTTCCATTTGACAGTGGCAGTTACTGAAGCACAAGCTCCATTTCTAACAACAGCTTCAGCTTAGCACTTGTGACCAGACTATACCAGTGACTGTTTATATGAAGGGGTGACAGAATGCAAGACCCATCACTGCTGGCACTGTATCTACAACTAATCTTTGAAATCATCCTAACACCACCTTTAGTGATGTTGCCAATTGCATTAGTGCTAGGTGAAAAGATGGCCAGCACGTTACATGCAGGTTGGAACTAGATCTCTGAGACCAATGACCAAGACCTAGACAAGTCTGAGTACAAATAGAAGATTACACAATAAAAAAAAGACATCATAAGTCCAAGTCCAGACTCTACAGCACTTGTGCTGACAGCGTTGTATGTAAAGTTGGAAATAAAGGATTTTAATCAAGGTTAAGGGTGATGGTCCTAATTTGATCAGTTCTGTTTGTGCTTGTTCTCAGGCTATGGATAGGAATGTCAAGTCAAGAGTCAGTAAGTCTCAAGTCTTAGTCAAGTTGTGAGTCGTTTAAGGCGACTCCAGTTCGGGTCACGATGTAATCTATTTCCGAAAGATTCAATAATCATATTATGAGCGTGTTTGGCCACGAATGAAGAAGATGGAAGCAGTCGTGGAGTCAAACTGATTTCAGGCACTTCAGTGCCTCCATTTCCGAAAGACTGAGTTTCTGCTCACTGAGGAGTTGAAACTTTATGATGCCTCTTAGAAGCCCTAATTTAGCCTCCAACGGGTTGACTCCCGTGTAAATTAGGCAGTCTAATGGCTTCCAGGCAGAAGATAGCAGTCCATTAGTCCCTGCCCATAACAGAATTTGCTGCACTGATCAACCAATTATAATCACTAAAGCCATTCAAGATTTACTAAAGAGCATTTTAAAAGCAATACTTTCTTAAATACCAACTACTGGAGCATGATAAATGTTATGGGGAATCCCTGACTGTGCTATTAAGTATGGATGAGGTTAAAATATTTGCTCTAAGATTAGACAAGTAAGATATGAAAGTTTGAAAAACACTCAGTTTGTCAAATATGTAATCCATCCATCCATCCATCCATCCATCCATCCATTTTCCAAGCCGCTTCTCTGTCAGGGTCGCAGGGGGGTGCTGGAGCCTATCCCAGCAGTCTTCAGGTGAAAGGCAGGATACACCCTGGACAGGTCGCCAGTCCATCGCAGGGTCAAATATGTAATATGTAGCCTAATAGAGTCAATATTCGACAAACGGTCCTGACTTTGTGAAGTGCTTTCACTACAGCCAAGCAGAAGCACACTTAATATAACTAATGAACTGCTGGAAGATCAACTGATTGCACATGTGGAATCGCATGTGCACACCAGCCTTTGGTGGATGTGTGAGTCCTGCATTCAATACATGTAGAAAATCTATATTCAGTAGTAAAGTAGTTCAATCTTTGCTGCATTGTTGTAGACTGGTTGCAACTGCAGTAATAATTTCTCTGCTAGAAAAACCAGCATCACCAGCAAAACCAGCATATGTTATGTTTTGAATGCTGGCCAGCAGCAATGGAAGTTGATATGCTGGGCACCCCAACATTAGCACATGTGCTTTTTTTATGCTGGTACGCTCTGAACCGACATGACCGGGTAAAGCAGCATCAGATCATGCTGGTCTGTGTTATTTTCAGCATTGACTATTTCTTCAGCCACCCTGAAACACCTACCTGGATTTCCACAATGTCTTATTCCACTCATTTCCATTCATTACCGACCTAACCAGTTTGCCTCTCTTTGCCTCCTTTCAATTGTACCTATACAACCTCTGTTGTCAGTAGATTGGCCCTTAGTCTGCCATTAAAGCTTGTGCTTCTCAGTTCACTCCAGCTAACTTCTCAGTTCACTCCTGCTTTTGATGGCGTGAGCTTTGCACTTTGCATTATACATGAGAAAGAACATTACGGCATGGCCGCAGTGACCGACTCCACTGTTGCATTGCTCATGAGGCTGCCCTTGGCTGTAAGTTTACCAACGCAGCTCCGCTCCACAGGTCAATAATTCAAGCCCGAGGGCCGCGTGCTGCAAGACAGGCTATGCGCATTACTCCTCTATTACCGCCACTTACAATTACCATTAGCCTAATGACTCTCTCCCACTGACAAACTATCACTCACTTCCTCTGCAGTCTCACTGCAGCTTGCCCATGTGTACGCTATGGGTTGAAGGTGGACTGGCTTGCCTGTTACAATTCACCTGATAATCTTTGAATTTGCCCTTTTTGAAGAGCAAATGGGAAGTAAATGGGAACCAAATGAGGGCGGACCCTGCTGGTCCCACTGATAAGCTGTTACATCATAACGCAGAGCCCTGTCTTCTGTGTCATTCTTATATAATGATGTAATGAACTATGTAGTAAATTTCTCTTTGAGCCGCAGGAGAGTGCAATGATGATACCCTACAGAGGTCCTGGACCAGATTCATAAAGCTCACTAATAAAAGCCCTGCAATGTGTGACACGGTTAATAAGACCTGTTCATTAAGTCAGGATGGCAGTGATTAGCACACTGGTGTCTTTTTAACGCCGGGGTATTTTTGCTGGTGTCTTAGGCAAGAGCCAGATAAAATCGACATGGATGAGGTCGTGCATATTAAAGACCGTTGTCAGGTGAGGCTTTGTTTGGCTGCCAAAGTGGATACGATGAATCAAAATTCTTAAAAAACAGAGCTGTGAATTTTAAGGACAGAATGGCTGGTAAATAATGTTACATTGTTTGGTAAATATGCTTTTAACTTTTAATCACAAAAGTTTTAAAGAAAGTTTCTTTATCAGAAAATGTTAAAAATTACCAAAAATGTCATTCTAATGTCTTAAAGTTAGGGATTATATTTTGGCATGTAAGATGTCGTTTCTCATATAAATCAAAGCCAATTCATTATATCTGCAGTAGCAATTTTTAAATGTTTAAGGTTTAACGTGGTATTTTTTTCAACTTAATTGAAATTTAAAATTACATGCTGAATTTTTCTTGATCTCAGAGGTTCAATGAATGCATGTAAAGTTCCTGTAACTTATATTTAATTCCTGATTTCTGAAACTTGATTTTGATGGATGAAAATGAAAATTTCACTAGTAAATATTCAATTTAAGATTAAAATTTGTATTAGAGTTTTTTTGCTTTTTTGTATCCCTCCTAAAAAGAATGTCTAGAATTTGCACACTGACATTTAGGCAAATCAGTGCTCTTATGGAACACAGTAGTCTGGGTAGAAGGAATCTTTGTCAATAATTCAGCTCATCATGTTTGGAGAGAGAAGGGCTATGTGTATGAACCCTAGAACACCATGAAGTAGGAAGGTAGGAGTATCATGATATGGGGAATCATGAATGGAACAAAGTGCCAGAAGATTTTAGAGGAAAATTTCATTTCATCAGCCAAGAGACTGAATGTGGGGAGAAGATGAACATTTCAACAAGACAGCAATCTTAAACAGCATTCTATAAAAGAAAGTGAAGGTGTTTCATGGTCTGGCTGATCTCCTGACTTGAATCCCACTGAAAGTTTATGGAGGATGCCAGGAGTGCCAAGAGGAATGGGCCAAAACTGAACCAGAATGCTGCAAAAAGCTAATTACTGCTTATTGTAGACGTCTCAAAGCTGTCATTGCCAACAACGACTTTGCAACAAAGTGCTAGTGAAATTAATTTGAGGTGTCTGAATTACTTTTTCATTTTCCAATTGGTTATGAAAACAGCATTAATCTATGATAATGCTCTTTAAAAAGGATGGCTCTCCAAAGGTTGTTTGTTAAAGAAATGGGTTCTTTATAGAACCATTCACACTCAAAGAACCATTTTCATGCTTTAATGGTTCTTTGCATAGTGAAATAGTTGGAGAATGTGTTGTATATGGTTCTTTGTAGAACCCTTTTGAATATGATTCTATATATCAGCACGATTCTGCCATTGTTATGACACCAAATTTCGAACAATAGAACAACCCTTTTTGGTGCTATTTAGAACTGTTTTCCAAAGGGTTCTACATGGAACCATATACAGCATATCGCTGCTGTCGGAACAAAACCTTGTATCTCCATTTTTGTTGATTTTCAGTTTTTGGCATACTTTGAAAATACATGTTGGCCTTTACCACGGTGGCGTGGTGGGTAGCGCTGTCACCTCACAGGGAGGAGGGCCTGGGTTCGATTCCCCGGCCAGGCGACCGGGGTACTCTCTGTGTGGAGTTTGCATGTTCTCCCCGTGTCTGCGTGGGTTTCCTCCGGGTTCTCCGGTTTCCTCCCACAGTCTAAAGACATGCAGTCAGGCCAATTGGACATGCTGAATGAGTGTGCATGTGACTGTGTCTGTCTGTCTGCCCTGTAATGGACTGGCGACCTGTCCAGGGTATATCCTGCCTTCCGCCCAATGACCGCTGGGATAGGCTCCAGCACCCCTCCCCCCCCACAACCCTGATGGAGAAGTGGCTTAGAGAATGAATGTTGGCCTTTATATTGTGTGTAAATTTCATGAAGGATGGAGCAAAATAAATGGCCAAAAATGAATTGGAAAAACGTCTGGTTCCATTGTCTTACGTTGAGTGTAATGTAGGTTTTTTCCTTCTCCTGGTTTTGTTCCGACAGCAACGATATTCTCTATCAGTGCAAAGAATTATTTAAGCATGGTTCTTTGAGTGTTCATGGCTCCATGTAGAACCACTGTCTTTACTAAATAACCATCTTTTTAAACAGTGTAGTTCAGTATCAACCCAGCAGAAATTATAAATGAATCCATCTGTATGTAGACACCCCTCCTTGTTTCTAGACAAGCCTGTCATGACGGGTCTATGAGCACAGAGTTGTCCATGTTCTTCTGGACAGTGAAAGGAAATGGCCTTACTTAGAGCCGTGTGAAATGATGTAACTGAGGGAAGTCAGCACAGGACAGGGCACGACCTACACCAAGGACACACCGGCCCCTGCAGGCGAAGGATGAGAGTGAAAATGAGAGCATGAGTGTAAGAGGGGAAATTCTCTGCATCCCCAAGCACTTTTCTGATAGAAGTGATGCTGGATGCTTTCCAGCGGCTTTGATTTGTTTTGACAAAATCTGAGCCCTTGCACTGCTGAGATGCTTTCCGCTCTAAGCCAGGCCCCTGCAGCGAGAGAGCAGGGGAATCCTCTTTTATTGATCACTCATTACATAAGGGAAGCCACCATCGTTTTTCTCCTACACTGCTATGAAACTCTGCATGCTTTGCATGCTAAAGGCTGACCCTTAGTTCACTTTGGCTGCTTGGCTTGAACTCCTGATGCCTGCAGCTCTTTGGTTTTTGTGTGTTTGGTTTACCTAAAGAACTACAGACCCTTTTAAGAAAGACTTTGTAAGCCCCTCTGAGAGTCAAAGTGCTGACCACACTGTCTTTTGCACAGAGGTTTTGATACAGTAAGAATTTTAGATTGTTTCGAAATTGATGTTTTGCTGTATATGTTTTATGACTATGCATGACATCTGACCACCACATCTGATGACAATATGAGCTTGTTGGACATGGCATTCCAAAGGCATAGGCTTTAATATAGAGTAGACACTCTGTGGCTATAACAGCATCTATTCATCACTCCTGAGAACACATCTCTAATGCTAGAGAGCCCAGTGGCGGTGTGCTTTACACCACTCCAGCCGACACTTGGCATTGTGCATATTGTTCTTGGGCTTGTGTGCAGCTGCTCAGCCATGGAAATCCATTTCATGAAGCTCTTCAGTGAGTGATGCAACTCCCTCAGGATAAGTGTTTCAGCTTGCATGACTGTGATATACACACCTTATAGCAATGCTTATGGCTTAGAAACACCTAAACTCAACAATTAGGAGGTGTTCACTTACTTTTGGCCATATAGTGTACTTGGTTTACATTACTGTAACGTTAGGAATTGATGAGGCGATGGGTGTACATGCAGAGATAAGCGAGATTTATCATGGGCAAATCCATATTCAGGGTCAAGACAGTCCAAGGTCAATGAGCCAACACGGAGAACAGGAGGAACAGACACAACAAAAAATGAACACAGGATAAACAGACTGCGGAGGCTGGAAGAATGACACTAAACAACAAAATCCAAAGCATACACTACAAACAAAGACAGGGCTTAAATACAACAGGGATGACGAGGGACAAGAAGACACAGGTGGTTACAATCACGGGCGGAGTCAAGAAACAAGGGGGCAGGACAGGGAAGAATCAAAACAAAGAAAGCATATGGACAAGTAAACAAAAGCATTGTATTTCCTACTGTTGCAGTGAAGATATTTTCACTGTTTTTGAGTATAAATGGGAAACCAAAATGAGCTCTGCTATTTTAGTTTTAACACAAAGCGAATTTTACATGAATATGAAATTGTCCCAAAAGCCTAATTCATAATACATTAGGTATTAGCTGTTCAGCAAGGACATTCAGATAATAATGCATATGTTAAGATATTGACCTTGGTGTTTTTTGTTTTGTTTTTTGCTTTTATTTTTTTTTCCTTAAATAAATAAAAGGACACTTTGATTTGTTTTCTCAGTCTTTTATGCTTTCTATAAACTTCTTAGTTGTTAACTAAATTTATTTGGCCTTAAACAACTTTATTGCAAGAAATTTGTTCTGAGTCTAAGCCAGGCTGTATAAATTTGGTGCAGACATGTTAGTACAAAATGAAGACAAACAGTTTATTTGAATACTTCTTTTTCAATTTAACCTTAATGCAGTGCAGCTTCAATGGAACTAATTTAATTAGGACATTTAGTCATTTCTTTTCATACATGTTTGGGACATTGAGGCATTGTGGCCTACAGCATGTTTATTTTACTCATTAAATTCAGCATTGATTTTGTATGAAATCGGCTTTAAAATAAAATATTTTCTGTGCTTTGTGGTAAAAAAGACAGCAGCACGGCTCGTCTTCGATCTCTCCAAGTTCAGCCACATCTCACATCTCTTCACACAGCACTTAAATGAGCTCTGAATTACATATTGATTGCAATATATCGTTCTGCAATTATATATTGTATTGTATTGTGCTGCATTGTGTAATGTAGTTTATTGTAATGTATTTTATTGTGTTGTATTGCAGTGTACTGTAGTGTAGTCTATTGTAATGTATTGTAGTGTAGTGTAGTGTAGTGTAGTGTATTGTGTTGTAGTGTGTTGTTTTGTAGTGTATTGTAGTGTATTGTATTGTATTGTAGTGTGTTGTAGTGTAGTGTGTTGTATTGTAGTGTATAGTATTATATTGTAGTGTATTGTATTGTAGTGTTATGTAGTGTAGTGTAGTGTATTGTATTGTAGTGTATAGTATTTAGATGTAGTGTATTGTAGTGTATAGTATTGTATTGTAGTGTGTTGTAGTCTATTGTATTGTAGTGTAGTGTATTGTAGTGTGTAGTATTGTAGTGTAGTGTATTGTAGTGTATTGCAGTGGTCCCCAACCTTTTAATCACTGCGGACCGGTCAATGCTTCACAATTGTACTGTGGACTGGTGGGGGGGGGGGGGGTGTATGTAGATTGTTTATACTGAGAATATAATAAACGTGATAATAAATAATAATATAATAATAAATAATATAATAATAAACGTTATAAAAAATACACGTGGAGAAAATAAACAATTCCGCATTTCTATCTTTATTATTTAAATATACACACACAACAGTTACATTTTTTATTATTAAACACTCCATGAATGTTATTTTTCAACAGCTGCGCCACAAAAATTTAATATAAAGTGCATGAAAATTTTAACTAACCATAACGCTAAATCAATGGGAGCCCTGAGCTCGAGATCGTCCCATCTGGGGGTAATTAGAGACAATGACACCCAATGTGTGTTGATTATGTCCAGTCTACTCCGTTGTCTTGTTTTGGTTGCGGTCACTGCAGAAAACCCCGCTTCACACAGATAGGTTGTCGGAAATGGCAACAGGTTTTTCAGTGCTGTGGTGGCGATCTCCGGGTATTCTGCCATGACTTTAATCCAGAACGTCGGCAGAGTTGTTGTCTCGAAACTTTTAAAGCCCCCATCGTTTGCGATCTCCAGCAGTTGATCTTCTTCTTGCACAGACGTGCTGGATTCACCTGGTTTGTTGATAAATGGGTCACGGATCCATCCCTTGCCAGTTCGCGGGTCCTTTTTGGTTGGGAAGTAGGGCTCGAACTCTTTTAAAAGCAAAGAGAGGTGATCGTGCACCAGCTGTGAGAATGAAGGCTCAGGCTCAGTCTCACAAAAAATCCCTGCAAATGTTTGAAACATGTCCAATATGCCTCTGTTCACGCGCCGTCCCCACAAACCCAGTTTAGCTTTAAATGCAGCTACTTTATCTGCCAACTTGAAGACTGTTGTCATCAAGTGACAGATTGAAGTCATTGAGCAGGCTGAATATGTTGCACAAGTAAGCCAGTTTTGCGACCCATTCCTCGTCACTGAAATGTGCTGCCAAATCTTTGCAGCGGCTCTCGCAATTCGAACACTCTGGCCAGATTTCCCTCTGGATAACCATCTTATTTCTGTGTATAAGAGAAGCCGTTTGTGCTCTGCGTCCATCTCCTGACATAACTGCTCAAAAGGCGCGAGTTAAGGGCGTGTGCTTTGATGTGGATAATAACTGTAACGACATCATTCAAAACGCTGTTCAATTCCGAGGGCATTTTTCGGCTTGCCAGCATTTCCCTGGGAATGATACAATGCGTAGATTCACATTCAGGTGCAACCTCCTTAATCCGAGCAGTTAAACCAGACAGCCGTCCGGTCATGGCAGCAGCTCCGTCTGCGCAGATGCCAACACAAAAGGACAGTTTCAGTTTTCTTGATATTTAACCATCCAACGACATGAAAAGTTCTGTGGCTGTGGTGTTGGTTGGCAACGATAGTGCACATAACATATCCTCATGTACATCCTCATGATAAAGATATCGCACATAAACAAGTAGCATTGCCTTGTTGTCAGCATCTGTAGATTCGTCAGCCTGGAGTGCGTACCACGGTGATGTATTAGTCCTCTCTAACAATTGTTTCTCAATGTCTTCGGCTATTTCCTCAATGCGCCGAGTCACGGTGCAAGCCGACAGAGGTACCTGGGCTATCTTTTTAACAGCGGCCTCTCCTAGAAGTTCATGGCTTTAGTGGAGGGCAAGATCAATTCTTCACCAATAGTGAAAGGCTTTTTAGCCTTAGCAATATGGTTAGACACCAAGTATGATGCTCTCAGTGCATTCACATTTATTGATGTGGTGGCCACCAGTAATTTCTTCTGTCCTTCGTACTCCTGTTTTTTTCTTTCAAAATACTCCCGGGGCTTGTCTTTTAATCCAGGGTGCTTGGTCTCCAAGTGGCGAAGCAATTTTGAAGGCTTCATTGCTTCATTAGAGAGCCGTTCGCCGCATATTATGCAGAGCGGGCTTGGTCTGAGGGAATCACCTGTCGCGACAAATCCATATTTCAAGTAGAACTCCTGGTATTGTCTGTTAAAAGCTTTCCTTTTCTTGGAAGTTGTAGGCTCTTCTTCTGTTTCTTCACTGGGCCTTTTCCCCTTCGAAAAGAAACTTTCCAAAGACGTCTGTTTTTTGTCAGCTTGTGGGTTAAATTTTTGGCGCTCAAGTGACGGAGATGTAACCGAGAGAATCCGGTCATTTGTCAAAATAGAAGATTGTTCAGACTCAGCTAATAAATACAACGGAAATAATTAATTATTTCTTGGGCGGCCCCGTACAAATTGATCCACAGACCGGTACCGGCCCGGGGGTTGGGGACCACTGGTGTATTGTATTGTAGTGTGTTGTAGTGTAGTATGTTGAAGTGTATTGTATTGTAGTGTAGTGTATTGTATTGTAGTGTAGTGTATTATATTGTAGTGTGTTGTAGTGTAGTGTATTGTAGTGTATTGTAGTGTGGTGTAGTGTGTTGAAGTGTATTGTATTGTAGTGTAGTGCATTGTATTGTAGTGTAGTGTAGTGTATTGTATTGTATTGTAGTGTATTGTATTGTAGTGTAGTGTATTATATTGTAGTGTGTTGTAGTGTAGTGTACTGTAGTGTATTGTATTGTAGTGTAGTGTGTTGAAGTGTATTGTATTGTAATGTAGTGTATTGTAGTGTAGTGTAGTGTGTAGTGTATTGTATTGTATTGTAGTGTAGTGTATTGTATTGTAGTGTATTGTAGTGTAGTGTGTAGTGTAGTGTAGTGTGTTGTAGTGTAGTGTATTGTAGTGTTGTGTATTGTGTTGTAGTGTAGTGTAGTGTATTGTAGTGTATTGTAGTGTGTTGTACAGAGTTCTGTGTTCAGTGCTGCTCCTTTTCTCTCTGTATCTACAGTGACTTTAGTTTCTAGCGGTATCTGAGCTCAGGACCGTCTTTCTCTCTAACCTACTAGTAATCTACTAGCGTATTGTAGTGTGTTGTAGTGTATTGTATTGTAGTGTAGTGTGTTGAAATGTATTGTATTGTAGTGTAGTGTATTGTAGTGTAGTGTGTAGTGTATTGTATTGTATTGTAGTGTAGTGTATTGTAGTGTAGTGTATTGTATTGTAGTGTAGTGTAGTGTAGTGTAGTGTGTTGTAGTGTAGTGTATTGTAGTGTTGTGTATTGTGTTGTAGTGTAGTGTAGTGTAGTGTAGTGTGTTGTACAGAGTTCTGTGTTCAGTGCTGCTCCTTTTCTCTCTGTATCTACAGTGACTTTAGTTTCTAGCAGTATCTGAGCTCAGGACCGTCTTTCTCTCTAACCTACTAGTAACCTACTAGCAGAGAGACTTTCTCTAGATAGACAAAGCACTTCTTGTAAGTCGCTCTGGATCAGAGCGTCTGCTAAACGCTGTAAATGTAAATGTAAACATTTTAGCATATAATATCCAAAACTCCATATGTGTCGATACATGCATAAACACCCAGTTATATAATTACATAATTAGTTGCATAGAGTGTAAAAATACCCTCTGGTAACTTGGAAGCTCCTGATCCCAGTATAACCATCTAAATGACTGAGTGAGTGGACCAGACATTAGCCAATGCTTATGCTAGCTGAAATGGTAACACAACCATTTTTCTCTTTTTATATGGAGTATTGCCGTCATTCTGCTGGATATGAACCCAAAATGTCCCACACACTTAAAAATAATGGTTCTTCAATGGCTCTTTATCGAACCATGAACACTCAAGGGGCCCTCAGAATGATTAAAGGGTTTGCATCTTGAAAGGGTCCTTCAGATTGATGGAGAATGTGCTTCTATAAAGAACCTTTTTGAAAAGGGTTCTATACAGCACCAAAAAGGGTTCTGCTTTTGTTACAATGTCAATCTTTTATCAATAGAAGAACCCTTTTTGGTGGCTGTTATAACGTGGTTCTATATCTCTCCATCAATCTGAAGAACCCATGCATGATGCAAAGAACCTGTTAATCATGCAGGGGGTTCTATGAGAGTTCATAGTTCTAAGTAGAACCGGTTTCTTCATTAAAGAACCCCTGAAGAATCATGATTTTAAGTGTGCAGAAGAGAAGAATAGAAAAGTGTGCAGAAGAATCACCACACAGGAGCAGGACAATTCCATGAACCAATTTGCTACAGCACCACCCTGAGACACACCCACGCTGCGGCTCTAGTTAAGAATACCAAAAGAATGAGCTTGCCACTTTAAAGGTACAGCAGGCTAAAATAAAACACCATAAAATCTACTTTTTTCAAGCAAGGCAAGGCAAGTTTATTCATATAGCACCTTTCATTTCTGCAGCCTTTCAAAGTGCTTTACAAATGAGAAAATACAGATTGCATTTTAAAAAGGTGATTAAAAAAGGATTATAAACAATGAAACTAGAAAGGATGCTGAAGTGTCGCTACAGGAGAGAAGAGCAATAGAAACTGAGCTGAAAGCTGCTCGAATAGGAATGTTTTCAGCCTGGAGCTAAAGTGTCTAGTCTCTGGGCTTTTCTGATGCTTTCTGTTAACGGTTTTACTCAATGCAGTGTTCACTATCTGGAGTATGTCTTTTTAGAAGCAGCATAGTAACAAAATGTTTAGTTTTTACCTTAGGGAGGACTGACTGACTAACTCCTAAAGACACAAGAGTTCTCGGCTTATATTGCTGCAGCATATCAGCTGAATATACGGGTCTTGCACCATTTAAGACATTTATAGACCAGTGATAAAAATCTATTCTGTACAGACTGGTAGCCAGTGTTAGGGTTAAGGTATGGGGGTGATGTGTTCCCTTCTTTTAATCCTAGTGAGACTCTGGCAGCCATAATTTGAAGCTGAAGCTGTTTGATTGTCTTTTTTGGGAGTCCAGTTAGACGACCATTACAGTAGTCAATCCCAGTAGCAATAAAGGCATGGATGAGTTTCTCCAGGTGTGGTTTATTCAGAAATTCTTTCATCTTGTTGATGATCTGAAGTTGATAAAATGCCCATTTAATAATTCTATTAAGATGACTGCTAATACTTAGTGTTTGCATCTGAGTGTATTAGTGCACCAAGGTTGCGTGCTAGTTCTTTTGGTTTTAGGGCTCTTGAATGAAGATAGGGAGCTAGACTGTGCCTTTCTTTGCTATTTCTCAAATAAAATAATCTCTTTTTGTCTTTGTTTAAAGTTTGGTCCCATCCGGTTAGTGACTCGCTGAAAGCACTAACAAAATGAGTCAAGGGGACCATAGTTGCTTGGGAAGAAGGCCAAGTATTATCATGAGTATCATTTACATTTACATTTACAGCATTTAGCAGATGCTCTTATCCAGAGCGACTTACAAGAAGTGCTTTGTCAATCTAGAGAAAGTATCTTTGCTAGTTACCAGTAGCTTAGAGAAAAAGACAGTCCTGAGCTCAGATACTGCTAGAAACAAATATGTCACTGCAGACACCAAGAGAAAAAGAAACAGAGTTGAGCGCAGAACTCTGTGCCATTCAATGCAATACAATAACAATAAGATACAATACAATAAATAAAATAAGTGCAGCTTATAGTTCAGTGCTCATTCAAGTGTTGTGTAAAAAGCTTTGCAAAGCTTTGGTAATATATTCTGTAGTATTCTTGTAGGATTCGGCTGAGAAGTAGGGTGTTTAAATTTAATAAGAGCAGCCCAAGAATTGAACCCTGGGGGACGCCACAGGTGACTGGAACTTTCTCAGACACATTATTTTCTATTTCAACGAAGTAGTTACTTCCTTGAAGGTATGAACTGAATTACGTTAGTACAGTTCCTGAGAGCCAAACTTAATTCTAAAGTCTATTTTACGGTCAGTGGCATCAAAGACGGTACTTAGATCGAGCAGTAGAAGAACAGATATGTTTAGAGAGTCTGTATTTAAATTAATGTCATTAATAACCTTAATTAGAGCAGACTGAAATTTCTCTAGACAGCAATATGAGGACAGCAAGCCAGTAACTTGCTTGAAGTTGATTTTCTCAAGAATTTTTCCAATTAAAGGTAGATTTGAACTAGATCTGTAGTTACTAAATAAATTTTAAGAGAGTCTTAAGAGAGGAAAAACATGGCATGTGTGAGGTGGTGGGTAATTTGTCAAGACAATAGGTAGATGATTTGACACGACTCGCTGTATTGAGTAAAATCTCATTAAAGAAAGCACTAAACTGTGACGTTTTAGCCATGATATCTTTACATGTTGATGGAGAAAATATGGGCTTATTGATTAATATATTACGGATTTTATTGTCAAAAAAGAACCATTCAAGAATCATTACATTACTCAGTTGATAGTTGAATCAGTTGAATCAGGGGCCATATGCATAGGTGGCTTTGTTAGTTTGTTAACCATGAAGAGTATTTTGCTACTGTTATTGTTGATGATGCTGGACAAATAGGATTGTCCAGCTTTGTACATTGTTGTAGCGTAATCACACAGCCTTTGAAGATTTGTTTGTGGATGAGAAGTTTGGTTTTATGCCATCTTCAGCCTTCCTGCACTCTCCCTTTTTGGAGCCGAACTGCGGTAGCATTTCTCCATGGTGCTCTCTGTTGGAGTGACAGCTTTAACTGGTTAAATCTCATGCATGACACTAACCATTTTGTTGCTGAAGCTGTCCAGCAAAGCATCAGCAGAGTCAGACAGTCTGCATGGTGCAGTACACAGTTTGCTCATTTATAAAAAAGAATGTGTCTCATTCTTGATATATAGTGAGCAGCCTCGGGCGGTATGATGGTAATACTGTACACTACGGGATGTTAAAAGGATGATGGTATTTCAAAATTATGATGCATCAAAATGTCTGTTTCACATCTGAGTTGATATATAATTCTACAGATTTGTATTTTAGAATTTTTCAGGTGGCAACAAACAAGGAAAGACACAAGGTAATCTTCATGTACACTACTATGGGTTGTCTATTCAGTGAATCTGGCATGTTGCATCACAATATTTATGTATGAATGTATGTATTCATTCATTATTTATTTATTTCCTTATTGCCTCAAAACTCTTAACAATGGATGTGACTTGGCACGTCTTTTGTCTTGTGAGAGTCTTATGCAATCTGATGAAACTGGTTATAGATTCTTCAGGGACAGCTTTCTTTTTGCATTCACCACATTGTGTATCCTCCACTATTAAATTTGATCTCAATTATTTATTACTTAATTAATACCAGTAAAGGAAAATAATTTATCATAACATTACATTGCATAACCCTCACATGAAGTGAATGGATCTAGGGGTTAAAATGTTATGGCTACGTCTCTCTCTCTCTCTCTCTCTCTCTCTCTCTCTCTCTTTCCTTCTTCTTTTTCTCTCTCTCTCTCTTCGTCTTTGTCTCACTCTCTCTCTCTCTTCATCTCTTCCTCTCTCTCTCTCTCTCTCTCTCTCTCTCTCTCTTTCCTTCTCTCTCTCTCCTTCTTCTCTCTCTCTCTATCTCTCTTTTTCTTTCTTCTTCTTCATCTGTCTCTCTCTCACTTCCTCTCTCTCTGTCTCTCTCTTTCCTTCTTCTTCTCTCTCTCTGTTCTTCTTATTCATCTGTCTCTCTCTCTCTCTCTCTCTCTCTCTCTCTTCTTCTTCTTCATCTGTCTCTCTCTCACTTCCTCTCTCTGTCTCTTCTACTCTCTCTCTTTCCTTCTTCTTCTCTCTTTCTTCTTCTTCATCTCTCTCTCTCTCTCTGTTCTTCTTCTTCATCTGTCTCTCTCTCAGTTCCTCTCTCTGTCTCTTCTACACTCTCTTTCCTTCTTCTTCTCTCTCTTTCTTCTTCTTCATCTCTCTCTCTCTCTCTCTCTCTCTCTCTTCCACTCTCTCTCATATTCTCAAAGGACCTTATGCAATCCTAACGGCACCAGCTGAAGAGGACACACTTCACTGCTCCTTCACACACATGGACTCCCTCATGAGCTACAGAAAAGCCCTCCACACATTAGTCTCATGTAGCACATTTTTGCCAGAAACACACATGGCTCTTTGGTGCTTCCTGCAGTTTTCATGTGTATGCGTGCCGCACCTTAACTGAGGTGAAAGAGAACAGTCGGTTGCATGTTAGAACATAGTAGTTTTCACACGCACAAGAACAGAGGCTGCTTCCATCCATTATCTAAGCCGGTTCTCTGTCAGGGTCGCGGGGGGGTGCTGGAGCCTATCCCTGCAGTCTTCGGGCAGAAGGCAGGATACACCCTGGACAGGTCGCCAGTCCATCGCAGGGCAGACAGACAGACACAGACAGTCAGAGGCTTCTTCCGCCTTTTCCAATTCATCCCTCCGCTCCACCGTCCACAAACCCGAGTGACCGCGTGCGAGCAGCGGGACGACAGCGGGATGAGAGCACCAGCGTCTCAGTTCTTTAAACAACTTCTAATGCATGAGTAGTTAATTAATTAATTAATGTCACAAGTAAAACATGTGCTGTCTATTTAAGATGCACCCAAGCAACGTCTACAGGCATGTAGTTCTGACACGTAGTAAGAGAGAGAAAGTCTGTAAAGCATCTTTTATTTTACTGTGTTTTCATTTCTGTGAGTAACGCCACTACGGAGCTTTGGAGCTGGCTCTTATTCTTGTATGAACAGACAAGTGAATCTGTGAGACCTGGCTTTTGTGGTTGGCTACTACAGACCACTGTAGTCTTGTGTCATTCTGTAGTCCTCGTTATGCCCATATTAGGAACTCTGGGTCTAAACTCGATTTCTCTGTCGCGCCTGTGTTCAATAAAATTGTTCAGAAATCGATACTCTGTGTCCTGTCTACATTTTTCTCCCAAATATCGTTGCATCCTCTGAATTATGAGGTTGTTAAGTAGTCTTACTTCTATTAATGCTACATGCGAGCTAAAGCTACTGCACATCAATGTAATGTCACTAAGCTACATGAAATTAAGGTGGGCTGTGGCGGTGCTCAGATGAGTTGTGCTACCTTAACAAAATGTCCTACTGTGGCATACCTGTAAACAGAAGCTCTATTTAGTACATTTCAGTAGCCTAAAACATTTCCCGACCAGCATTAAAACAACGAGACTGAATGTGGCTTCATTTTTGTCAGTGTCTTGTTTGAATTTCCCCATTCCACCTTAAATGAAGCAGCAGTTGTGATTGGTGATCACATACATTAGCATACAGGACTACACAGTAGTGACCTGTCTGTTCTGAGAAATAAGTTACTCAGATGCCAGGCAGGAACAACACTACGTCACTGGCAAAGCATGCTGGTTTGCGTGGCTTTTAGGGAGGCTGCCAGTCTAATGATGTCAGTTCAGTTTCAGGCTCTAGCTCACAGGTAGCAATATTCATATTTCAGCTCTTTAACAACCTCATACGTCAAAGCATCCAGTGATATTCGAGAGAAGAATGTTCGAAGGACAAAACATATCAGCTTCATAGCGTTACATTGGCTATTGTCATTGGTTTTGATCAGAGTTACTGAGCTCCTTTGAGTGATTAAGTATCACAGCAATGGCCAGGATATGAATTGTTGCAGATGTGGGCAGTCATGGGCTGGAGGTTAGGGAACCAGCCTTGTCGCCGGTTCGATCCCCAGAGCCGACAGCACATGACTGAGGTGTCCTTGAGCAAGACACCTAACCCCCAACTGCTCCCCGGGCGCTGCGGATTGGGCTGCCCACCACTCCAGGCAAGTGTGCTCACTGCCCCCTAGTGTGTGTGTGTGTGTGTGCTCACTAGTGTGTATGTGGTGTTTCACTTCACGGATGGGTTAAATGTGGAGGTGAAATTTCCCCTTTGTGGGACTAATAAGGGTCATTTAATCTTAATGTCTCGGGGTCCCCTAATAGACAGATCTGACCTATAAATCGATGCATATTATTTTCACGATATATTTTGGTTTATTGCTGTAGCTTTTCACAAGCATTACGAGGCAGACGGCATTTAACTTCATTTCTGTATTAAGTAGTTTTTATGCTTAAGGCATTCACACACCAGATGTCCCGCATCACGCAGCGCCCGCAAATCCAAAGCCTTGCTTTTAATGCACATGGTGCCGACTCCCAGCTCTGTTCAATTTCTCTGTGTGCTGCAGTGCACCACTCAGCATTTTGTTATTACTGCATTAAATTAAACCCAGAATGAGGCCACAAAAAAGCACATTTGGCTTGAAATTTGCAATCAGAAAGGCGGTAAAGTCTTATAGATAAACAGACAAGTGCTAATAATCTTACCTCAGGTCACCTTGTGTGAGCGCCATCAGACTGTCAGAGGATTCACATATTGATCAATGAAATAACACAGGACCCCTTGTGTTCAGTCTTGTGTTATGGGTGTCACCCCTACAGCCGCATTTGTAGCCAATAAACAGCGATGCACCCAAACATGAGTTGAAGGTGCCTGTATACCATATTGCCGTATGTTACTTTTTGCTTAACTTTTCACTTCTCGCTGTTTTTTTGTTAAAATATTATTATGATTTTTCTAAGTACATCTGTGCAGATCCCTGCATGAATGTACACTCACCGGCCACTTTATTAGGTACTTTACTTGCTAGTAAAAGGTTGGACCCCCTTTTCCCTTCAGAACTGCCTTAACTCTTCATGGCACGCTTTCAACAAGGTGTTGGAAACGTTCCTCAGAGATTCTGGTTGGTTATTTGAGCTCCTGTTGCCTTTCTATCATCTGGAGCCAGTCTGCCCATTCTCCTCTGACCTCTCACATCAACAAGGCATTTCCGTCCACACAACTGACCACTCACTGGATGTTTCCTCTTTTTCTGACCGTTCTCTGTAAACCCTAGAGATGGTTGAGCATGAAAATCCCAGCAGATCAGCAGTTTCTGAAATACTCAGACCAGCCAATCTGGCACCAACAACCACGCCACGTTCAAAGCCCCTTAAATCCCCTTTCTTCCCCGTTCTGATGCTCAGTCTGCACTTCAGCAAGTTGTCTTGACCACCTCTACATGCCTAAATGCACTGAGCTGCGGCCGTGTGATTGGCTGATTAGCTATTTGTGTTAACAAGCAACTGAACCTGTACCTAATAAAGTGGCTGGTGAGTGTATGTTATATGTGAACAAGGTGCTGGATCCAATCTGGGAGGTGCCCAATCCAGATGCCAGTTTTGGAACACAAATATTCAGTATCAAAGATGAAAACAATTGGCAGAACACCCACTCACTTTGTTGGATCTTTGGGATGATATATTTAGTCCTCTGACTGGCTGCCAAGATTCAATAAACAAAAAAAAAACCTACTTACAAAAAATGGCCACAGACCATTGATCCACTGCAATCTACAGGACAGACAATACAGGAGACTATAAAAATGTTACCCCTTAAATTAAACAAAGGTTCATTGCATTGTTAAAAACAGTAGTAGCCCCTTTAAGCCGGACTTTTTACATTTATTTATTTATTATTTATTTATTTATACTATAGTTATCAGTATACCAGACAGTGTCAGGAACGACATAAGCTGGGTCTGGTTAAACACTAAGATATGCATGTCTTTATTACTGTTATTTGTTCTGGGATTCAGTGCCTTGTATTTATAGACAGAGCCTTAGTCTTGTCTGTTGTTGCAATTATAGTGTGGTCGGATACATAGTGCTCCCGTCACAGCTGAGGTCACAAGTGTGGTTTCTAGCAATAGCTGTTTCAAATCATTAGCTTGCTCACCAGCCACAAACAAGTTTTTAAAGCCTTGTTTTGCAAACTCTCAACCACTTTGAGATCACTTTGCTTCAAAATCTTTTCAGATGACGGCATCAGTAAACATAACCACGCTACTTTCTTGTGCTCTCTGAGTAGGCCCTTATCCAAGGCCTACTTATGTTTGGTAAATTGTCTGATGAGAGCTCACGGAAAACGCTCTTAGATAATGCATGAGGTGTGAAAGTGTGCAATTAAAGGCAAAGCCAACTTAAGCCACAGGCTTAATGATAGCATTACAGGATAATTAAGCAATCATAATAAGGACAGCTAGAGGGCTTCTCTTAAAGTAAACAAATTCATTCACCTTCTAGGCTCCTGACAACTTTTATTCAGATAATTATATTAGGTTTATTATTGTTTCTTTCCTCAGAAGAGGTTTGTGGCCCTTTGTTTGCTGTGGGTGCTGGCTTTGTTGATCTGACTTAAGCCGTGCCAGGCTATGTACTAGCACTGCAGCTGCTTCATCATGTTTTCTGCTTCAGCAGGTTCTCCAAACTCCAGTAGGGCGTGCTCTCATCTGTTCTGATGAAGGAAGGATGAATGGGGCTGAGGCTTGAAAATGAATGGGGCCAATTCTTTTGTTTTTGGCTATACACTGAAGATATTTTGAGTTTGAGATCAAAAGATGAAAGGAGATGGAAGATCGGAATTTCAGCTTTTATTTAGTCATATTAAAGCCTAGCTGTATTTAATACCCTGCACTGTAAAATTTGATATGTTGATCATACTTAAAGGAATCTGGGACACTGGGTTGCCCTGAAATAGTTTAGTAAATATAGTTTTTTTTTTTTTTAGTTTTGTTTACTGTATGTATATTATTTAAGTGTACTTAAAACACGGTTGTGTTTACTCAGTTTAGTTGAGTTGTTCATACTTTAAATAGCATATACATGTAAGTTGTTATTCCCTAGTGTTGGCAACTTATACAACCCGAGTTAATATGACTTAACAAAAAAGTTCTGTTTAGAATTTAGGAAAACGATTGCCTTAGAAAAATAAAGTAAGCACAGCAAAGAATTATTATATTATTATATAATTATTATTATACCAGTATTTTTGATTTTAAGATAGATAGGACTTTATTGATCCCAGAGGGAAATTGCAGTGTTTCAGTAGCAAGACATATAATTACACATTAATTTACATAAACTATGCAGAAAAATACAAAATAGAAATAAATCTAGACATAAGTTAAAGTAAAAGAGATATAAAATAAATATAAAAGTATGTCTATTTACATATTTACATGGCATATGAGAGATTCGCTGTATTTACAAGACAGCACGCACTGAGTGGTATGAGGCCATCTAACAGCACATATTATAGACATAACTACATCTGAGCTTCATCAATATTATAGTGTAAAGTAAAGTGCATAGTGGAAAGTGTCATTACAATAATAGTTGTGATACATTGCACAGTGTGTATTAATCGAAGAGGAGAGTGATGTGGTTCAGCACAGTTCAGACAGCAGGAGATCAGTACCTTCTCTGCAGTAAGGAGACTTGCTGTTGAGCCGTATAGCAGCGGGTAAGAAAGATCTCACACGGCTCTTTAACACAGCGCAGCTGGAACAGACGCCACTGAATGAGCTTCACCGTTCATCCAGTGGAGCATGCAGAGGGTGTGAGGTGTTGTCCAGCAAAGTGCTATCCTGAGCACCTCAGCCTAACTAAAGAGTTTGTGGAGACACATGAAATTTTACTTACAGATCCATATTAAACTAATATTTGAAAAGGAAGAATCTTTTGAAAAGTCTTAATCTTTGTGCCTGACTTCACTAAAGAATGGCTCGTATAACACAGTTTGTGTAACAAACACAAATGTTTAATCAAGTTTATTGCATTTAACCAATCATATAGTTTACACTATACACTGTTAAAAAATGGCTCATCAGATCAACCTAAAAAATATTTAGCGTAGTAAGCAAGTGAACTGGTTTTATTCAGGCAGATAGTTTGGGTGTGACTTGGCTGAAGGTGCAGGGCATTTGGACTTGGTAGCTGGCCATCTTCAGGTTTAACAGTCAATACTGCAACAGGAATCTGGATGAAATCTGTGATGGCATCTCATTTCAGCAGACAAAAAATAAAAGGTTACAAAAATACTGTAACGCGGGGGAGCGAGGAGGCGGACGCATATGCAGAGATTAGCGACTTTTATTAAGGGCAAATCCAGGGTCATGGTCGAGACAGTCCAGGTTCAAGTGACCAATACGTCACTTGAGGGACAGACATAATATAAATAAACAGGTACTCAAACAACAGGGCCGGAAGAAAGACAACACACATCAAACAACAAACAACATCTCAAACAACATCAAGCATACAAACAATAAACAACATAACAAACAACAAAGTCCAGCCAAGACAAGGTGCAAACACAGGGCTTAAATACAACAGGGATGATGAGGGACAGGAGGAAGCGATCAGGGGGCGGAGTCACGAAACAAGGGGCCGGACTAGACGGACGTGGACTAGACCAAAACACAACACGACCACACATGGACAGGACTGTGAGGAGCCAATCGTGACAAATACAAGGTAAAATGTTTCCTTGCTACAGCCTCCATCAGTGTGTAAAACCTAATGATATAATTTTATGTAATTCTTTAAAATTTTTCTTTAAAGAAATCACTGCCGTCATCCCTGAGATAAACTGGAAGACAACACAGGATAGCAGTCTGCATCGCTGCATCAATCGCTGGGTCCAAAATGAGGGAAAAACAAACCAAGAATACATTTCATTTGCATTTATTTGTAACTATTTGCATTTTTCACAAACTCGCTTTTTTTGTTTAATCCCAAATATTTTTACAAAATTTCCCCAAAAAACTGAATTTTATACAAAAGTTGAAGAAAAAATATTTTCTCCAAAAACTGAGAATCACAGGCAGTGATGTTCCATAGTTTGTGTAGTTATCAACAATCCCATTAAAGTATGAAATACTGAATTGATCTGCTAAGAAAAGTATTGTTTGTGTTTTTCATGTTTTGTTTAGCTCCATTGTTTTTCAAAGCAGGAAGCATATTACACAGCACAACAGCTACAACAGCTGGTTTCCTTTTAATAGTTTTTTGGCAACACATGGTTGATTTTCATGTATGTAATTTCTTAATAATGAAAATATATAGACATATAACAACCCTAAACCTGGGCAAGGATCCCCGCAGTGTCCTGTCACCAATTACTGTCTTGGATTTAAAGATCTCAATGAGTCATGGGATGGGGTGGTCCAAGGACTCCAAGTCTTGTTCAGGATGTTTACTTGCTGCTCTTGTGAACTCTGCAAAACCTTTAAAGAGCAAAACACAAGTACAGCCAGAGACACTACATTAAGAGATGGCCGCAATATTTTGGTAGAAACAATATGTTCGTGTTTATGTGATTTGTATGTTTTATTTTATTTAAATTAAGTACAATTGTTATGCGCTGGCCAATGTTCCAACATGCATTTCACTTGGGCTGCTCATCCACAGTTTCCTTCCATCTCAATGAGAACATCTGGCTCTCACAAGTACTGCATTTCTTTTTTTCATTTTCAAGCAACTGTCTAGAGCTTTTCAGTGCATTCTGATCCTGTGGAAAATTGTGCAGGACGTTTGTCTCACTTCTCCTGGGTTTCTTCAGGTTTTTATTGCAGATGGCTCTCCATCTAGATTCTGGCATGGTCTCTTGTTACGACTGTTGTCAATACTGTTTTGCTGAGTGAACATTCTTATAAAGTGCAGGGAAAAACACTGACTGCATTCATAAGTAAGCAAAGTACCTAGGGAATGATTATCATGAAAAGCTAAATTGCCTGGAAGTGTTTATGCCCTTAGAGCTTTTGCTGTAACTTTGAAAACAATTTTCTATGAATACTTCGATTCAAGTGTCTGATACGCTATATAGCCAAAAGTATTCACTCACCCATCCAAATCATTGATTTCAGGTGTTCCAATCACTTCCACAGGTGTATAAAGCCGAGCCCCTAGGCCTGCAGACTGCTTCTGCAGACGCCACCTGTGCAGCAAGTCCAGTCGTGAAATTTCCTCACTACTAAATATTCCAGTTGTCTGTCAGTGGGATTATAACAAAGTGGAAGTGATTGGGAACGACAGCAACTCAGCCGCGAAGTGGTCGGCCACGTAAAATGACAGAGGTCAGCGGATGCTGAGGGGCATAGAGAGCAGAGGTCACCGACTTTCTGCAGAGTCAATCACTACAGACCTCCAAACTTCATGTGGCCTTCAGATCAGCTCAAGAGCAGCGTAGAGAGCTTCATGGAATGGGTTTCCATGGCTGAGCAGCTGCATCCAATCCTTACATCACCAAGCGCAGTGCAAAGCTTGGAATGCAGTGATGTAAAGTGCCGCCACTGGACGTGTGAACAGTGGAGACGTGCTCTCTGGAGTGACCAATCAGGCTTCTCCATCTGGGAATCCAGGGTCTGGAAAGTTCTCCTGCATCACTCCTCCGCACATTCGCACTGCAGAGCTCGAAAATGTGGAGTGTAGTTTACTCAGGGGCGGCACGGTGGCGTGGTGGGTAGCGCTGTCGCTTCACAACAAGGCGGGCCTGGGTTTATTTCCCCGGCTGGGTGATCAGGGTCCTCTCTGTGTGGAGTTTGCATGTTCTCCCCGTGTCTGTCCCCGGTTTCCTCCAGGTTCTCCGGTTTCCTCCCTCAGTCCAAAGACATGCAGTCAGGCCAATTGGACATGCTAAATTGCCCCAGTGTGTGAGTGACTGTCTGTGTCCGCCCAATGACCGCTGGGATAGGCTCCAGCACCCCCCCCCCCCCGCGACCCTGAGGGAGAAGCGGCTTAGAGAATGAATGTTGGCCTTTATATTGTGTGTAAATTTCATGAAGGATGGAGCAAAATAAATGGCCAAAAATTAATTGGAAAAATGTCTGGTTCCATTGACTTATGTTGAGTGTAATGTAGGTTTTTTCCTTCTCCTGGTTTTGTTCCGACAGCAACGATATTCTCTATCAGTGCAAAGAATTATTTAAGCATGGTTCTTTGAGTGTTTTTGTTTTGTTTTAATTGTTTCTGTTGTTTTATTCAGTGATAGGCAGCAAAGTTCACTATAACCAGCGTAATGAAGCTATATTTGTCTACACTGCAAATGGTGTTTTGAGAGGTCAGACCCTGCAGACACATCTCCACAATCCCTTCTTATTACCTTCAGGTATTACTGTTTGGTAAAAACCTGTTTAGTTTCTTTAGTTTTATTTGACCTTTTTTACATCAGTAACGGCAGCTAACGTTAGCTGTCTGGCTAACTAGTCGATTACATGTTTATGTTTCAGCAGTGAGTGTATGGTCAGTTGCTAGGTAACAGACACAACAGTTGATTGTCGACTTCAGTCGAGAAAGTTAAGATTCCCTAACTTGAGATAAGATGCTTTAAGACAAGACTCTTGAATTAAGATACGTTTTGCTTCTGTAGTACGAATTTAAGAAAAATCTTATCTTGACCCATCGGATCTTAAGTTAAGACAAGAGCATAGAAACTTTCTGGAATACGGCCCCAGGTTCTTACTTTTGATGATGGTTGTATCTCCTGATGATGGTTGTGTGGTATGGCCTATATTTCTGCTTTCAAAGTCTTCTTAAGTGGTGGATTGTGATGCCTTCAGACCTCCCTTGAGGTTGTTGGTGGTGTCCCTGTGGTTTTGGGGTTTTCTTCACAGCTCCCATAATGTTTGCCATCAAGTGCTGTGGTTTTCATGAGCCAGTCTTTTCCATGTCTGGTTGGTAGCACAACAGTTGTTTCATTTTCTTTCCCAGCATTTAAAATTGCTATATTGGCAATGCCCAATGCTTGTGTAGTGGCTCAGATTTTTCTTTTTTACATAGCCTCAAAATGGTTTGCTTTTGTCCCATAGACAGCTCCCTGGTCTTAATATTGGTTTTAACAACAAACACAGTCATCATAGACAAAACCCAGGCCTCAAACCAAGAGTAGACATCTAGAGGTATTCATTCTTCTCAAAAATCAAACATCTAACTGGGCTCACTTAAAAATGGATGGGTTCAAACAGAAGGTGTTGAGTTGTTTAACACATCTAGATGTCAATATCAGGAAATAAAGCCAAAATTCTGATGTGGACAAGATTGTTAAGATCAAGACAAGAAAAAGAAGAAGGTTTGTAGTAACAATACTGTAGCCTATCAAAAATGAATCATATTTGAGTCATAAGCAAAGTTTTGGAAGTGGGTTAAAGAAATCTCAGTCTTCTCAATCTATCTTTTCAACACCAGTTGCTCAAACAAAAAAGTGAATGAGTAAAACTTTGCAAAAGTTGTTTTGTTGCCTGGAGATCTAACTTCCGGCCAGTTTCACCTCCAACCTACATCTAACAAACCTCCTTCAGCTAATCAAGTACATCTGAAGGCAACGATTAGACGTATCAGGTGGGGTTGATTAGGGTTAGAGCTAAAGTCTGAAGGAAGGTGCATCTTCAGGAGCAGAGCTGGTGACCACTGTTCTAGAGGCAAGCAGCAAAAGACTCATTTAACACTTAAACTGAGCTTTGTGCACGCAGTCACTGTCTCAGTGCTGTGGTAGTGTAAAATGCACCTTACTTAACAGAACTTTGCTCTCATGAGAAAAAAGAGAAAAGGCAAAAGTGCAAATAAAGAAAACTTTGCAATTGACTAATTTTGAGGAAAATAAGTCCTCCTTACCCAGAGTCTGAGACAAGAAAGAGAAGCAGTAATGTTAAGACCAAGACAAGACTGAGACCATTCTATTTGTGTGCTACAAGTGTAGGTGCTACTTCAAGAAGAGCAATCTGGTTGCTGAGTAGGAGAAATAGCAGAAAAAACCCTGCTAAAAAATGTATCAATAGCAGTTGATTTCAATCTGTGCTTCGTAAACCTGGTCCGGGAGTATTTTCACTATCCCAGTATATCTGATCCAGCTAATTCATGCATTCTCAAGCCCTTCCTGAGTTGAAGTGGGTGTTTTAGAGCATGGAAAGTACTAACATATTGCAGCATGTTCAGGAAATGTTTTTACATGTTAGTTTTGGGTCAGTTGTTCTCAGCATTTATTCATGGGGTTATTCAGCTAAGGACTCTTATTGTGGAGGGCAGGACTGGGTCCACCCAGTAGGGATATGTGTGTGAGCAGAAAGACCTGAGAGCTGAGAAGCAAATGGGCTGTTATAGAGAGAACTGCTTATGTACAGCATAACTGTGGCCAACAGTAGCTGGAGAATAAAGCACCATGACTTATTCCAAAGCTCGGTGTCTTTTAATAGTGGTGAAGGCTACTGTACATAGGACAGGCTTCCCCTGTTGGGTGCAACAGATGTAAAATTACAGTGCAAATCTGGTTGAATTCATCATCCAAGAGTCAATTCTGTGAAGGCCTGAATTGGGGGTCGCATTGCAGGAATAACATGATTTCACAACTGTGCTCCCTGCAGACAAATCATGAACTTAAAGGTTTCCTTGAGTTATAAGCATTTCATTTGCACATCTATGCCATAAAAATGCTGTGAGAACTAGAAAAATAAGTAAACATCATAAAAGTCTAGTGCAATACAGCAATGTCCACAGAGAAAATAAACATTAAAGACCACATCTCACAACACAAATATAGCCCACATAATTGGTTAAACTGAAGACTATAAGCCATTCCTTTATGGATAATTAGCGTTTTGAGCATTAATGAAAACATAGATGCGCCATCATGGTACTATATGAACTCTGCTGGCATGTTAGTTGTAGGCTAACCCATATCCAGAAACATGTGGAAACGTACAGCACTGTGTGAAAGTTTTGGGCGTCTAAGCAAATTTTTAAACAGTTGACCTCAGCAGTGAGTTTATCACAATATGCATTGGAATAAAGTCGTATTCATAATTCAAATAAACAGAAATACAATCAAAAGTAACAAGAATTTCTTGAGTCCATATTTTTCCTTGACACCTTCACAGCCGCCACAGACACTCGTTAATATCATCAATGACATCATGAGCTCAATTTACTGAGCACTGATTGGTCAAACCGGGAGCTGCTTTTTAACTACATATAATACTGGGCTTCCTCGAGGAGCGGCTTGGAAATGGGTAAACAAACACACTAACATCCAGTATATAGGTATAGGTTTATCATGTACATATATATAAGCAGATAAACACAAACTACACAAATAAATACATTTTGAAAATGTGTCTTGGGTGCCTAAGACTTATAAGAATATTGGTTCCACTTTGGCTTATAGAAATATGTTATGCGCTAATTCTATTTATGTCAACCAAGAAAATTAGATTATGAACTTAAACTGCACAGCTGACCTTGACAGCATTTACATACTCTTTGCTTTTGCCAGATACGTGTTTACTAGATTTATATAAGTTCAGTTTGCCAGGAGGCACCACTCAGAGCCTTTGTTGAACCAAGCTGCAGTATGCAGGAGGCGGAGATCTACGCTTGTGGTAAGACTGCTACAGGGGAAAAGGGAGGAAAAGAGAGCGAGGGCGCTAGGAGGACGTGGGGAGGGCTCCACATGAAAGCAAGAGGGATGTTCCCTTTGAAATCACACCTGAGACCCAAAGTGCATCAGGGTTGATCTCTGTCTCTTTCATAGCAGGCTTCGTGCCTTTTCTTCTCTTTCGCTTTTTTCATTTGTCCGCCTCGGCGCAGGGTGTAGCACACATGACATGTCTGCAGAGGGGTGGAGGTGTGGTTTCCACACCAGATGCAGGCAAGCAACACACATTTATTGGGATCAAAAGACGATCAAACACGAGGGGCTGTTTACCCAGTCCCTTTGCACATCAGCTTTTTAGCCACTTCAAAGGAAGCCAACATGGAGGAGTTTAAGCATTCCTCTGTGCGGCCCACACTGCCCCATGAACCTCAGAGAAGAAAGAAGGAAAGAATGCAAGGGGTGGAATATTAGCTGCAGCGAAAGAAAAGGTCCTGGTATTGAGAGAAGATTTTAAGCCAAAGCTGTAGATGATGGCCTTGAGACCTCGGAAGATTACGCTTGTTCTATTACCTTCTTGTCAGGTGCCTCTGGCTTGCAAAGCACTTCGGAGGCTCGATCAATTGCCATGGAAACGTTAAGGCACGAGAACCTTTTGCGGAAGCCTTGAACGCCTCTTCCTGAACCCGAGCACTTAACGCAACGCAACGCCTTTCACTTTATTGGCGCAGTAATTGAAGAACCTATGAAGAGGAAAACGTCTCACCAGTAAAGGCTTGTCTTGAAGGTTTGGAGGTTAAAAATGATGAGTCATCTCCTGAACATGTGGTCACTGCTTGACTCATAATGAAATGACCCTTGGAAAGTTCCATATCCAAACTTCTGGATTTTCTTTTTTTAATCTTGCTGGAAACTGAAGACGTTTTCAGTATTAAAATCTTGTTATTGATGTTAATATATAAAGAAAACAGAAGAATGTGGTGAACAGGCTACTTCTGAAACCTCTAAAGGTTGTTACACACCAAACGACGTGTGAATGCATGACAGGGAAATTTGAAATATTCCGAAAGCATGATGGATTGCACAGATGTAGTTTCAGGTTTCAAGTTTGTCATTTGCACAACATGTCAGGACATTTATGCATTGAAACGCTTGTGGTGAGACTCAGCTACTCACTCTACAGAAAGGGGTAACACTTTATTTGAAGGCTACCTACATAAGGGCTTCATGACGCATTCATAAGAGCTGAATAATGTGTTTATGAAGCACTAGTTGTACATTTATTAAATGCTTGTGTCGGTTCTCGCAACCTGACATACAATGTTTTATGAAATAAATGACATTGTACTGACATAATATGAATAAACGTTGAACATATTTACAGCACTAAACATTTAAAACACTATACATAACTATTTATGTCAGCATTCTTAAGACGACATTGCACTGATATCATGTGAAATATGCCTGGAAACCACCCCCTCTTCCCTCCATGGCATGGATAAGATGATTGATGCAATTATGTATAGTGTTTTAAATGTTTAGTGCTGTAAATATGTTCAAGGTTTATTCATATTATGTCAGTACAATGTCATTTATTTCATAAAACATCTTATGTCAGGTTGTGAGAACTGACATAAGCACTTAACAAATGTTCAAGTAGTGCTTCATAAACACATTATTCAGTGCTTATGAATGTGTCATGAAGCCCTTATGTAGGTAGCCTTCAAATAAAGTGTTACCCAGAAAGGAAATAAGTAAAGTAAAAAAAACAAATTGAAATATATTAAATATACACAAAATATAGAGAAATAAACATAAAATATAACGCTATAAACTGTCCAAGGAATGTGCAACTACAACTGCTACCTCACCTGTCTATTGTCTATTGACTGTTTTAGAATATATAGTTTTAAAGTCCCTTTTTCTTCATATTTAAGATTTTTGATAGTTTTTTTCCCCCTAAAATCTGCACTTTATATATTTTAGCCTTATGTTTAAATTGTTTTGTATGTAGGAAGTGCCGTTGGATTGCTGCTCAATTTCATTGTACACTGTGCAATGACAAACGCATCTTATCTTATCTTAAATATAGAGACAATATACATTTTAAAGTGGCTTGAGTGACTCAGTGTTATTGTTCTTTAAAGTGGCTTAGTGGTACGGTGATCTTGTCCATAGCAGAGATGATATGATATAATAATAATAATACTGACAGAGTGACTGAGTGAAGGTAGTTGAGGACCCACAGCTTCACAGCTTGTTCAGAAGCCTGACAGCCTGTGGGTAGACCCTGTTCATTAGCTGGGTTGTTCTGGCCTGGATGCTGCGGAATCTCCCGCCTGATGGCAGGATGGTGAACAGGACTTGTGCTGGATGGCTTCTGTCTGACTGCATCTTTTTGATCTTCCTGAGGCAGCTGGACTGGTAGACGTCCTGTAAGGCTGGTAGTTTGTTGCCTATGATGGCTTCAGCTGTCCTCACCACTCCTCTAAGGGCCTTGTGGTCACAGGCAGTGCAGCTGCAGTACCAGACAGTGATGCAGCCTGTGAGGATGCTCTCTATGATGCAGCTGTAGAAGTTGGTGAGGATCAGAGGAGGCAGGCCAAACTTCCTGAGCCTACGCAGGAAGAAGAGATGCTGACGGGCAGATCTCCCTATAGTGTTGGTGTGGTGGGTCCAGCTGAGGTCATCAGTGAGGTGTATGCAGAGGGACTTCACACTGCTGTCTCTCTCCACTTTGGCTCCATTGATGAACAGGGGAGAGTAACCAGCCCTCTGCAGCTTCCTGTAGTCCACAATCATCTTCTTGGTTTTGCGGATGTTGAGACAGAGATTGTCGTCATGGCACCACACTGACAGAGCACTGACCTCGACTCTGTAGGCTGTCAGTGATGAGGCCTAGGATGGTAGTGCCATCTGCAAACAAGATGATGTTAGATGTGTGTTTGGCTACACAGTCATGTTTATACAGGGAGTGCAGGAGGGGCCTCAGCACACATCCCTGGGGAGCCCCTGTGCTGAGAGTCAGTGTGGAGGAGAAGCTGTTCCCAACTTTCACTACCTGGGGTCTGCTCGTCAGGGGGTCCAGTATCCAGTTGCAGAGATGAGAGTTCAAACCCAAGCCTGTGAGCTTAGGAATGAGTTTGGTGGGGATGATTGTGTTGAATGCTGAGCTGTAACCTATGAACAGCCTTCATATATATATATGTGTTCTTTCTGTCCAGGCGTGTGAGAACAGTGTGTATCGTTAGTGCAATGGTGTTGTCTGTGGATCTATTGGAGCGGTATGCAAATTGGTGAGGGTCCATGGTGGCTGGAAGTGTTGAGCAGATGTGAGCTTTGACCAGCTGCTCGAAGCACTTCATAACTGTAGATGTCAGTGCAACAGGGCGGTAGTCATTCAGGCAGGTGACAGACGATTTCTTGGGGACCGGAACAATTGTGGTTTCCTTAAAGCACTTGGGAATCACTGACAGTCTTAAGGAGAGGTTAAAGACGTCAGTGAAAACCTCAGCCAGCTGATTGGCACATGCTTTAAGTACATGGCTGTGGATGGCGTCAGGACTGGGTGCCTTGCGTGGGTTAACTGCCCTAAAGGATCTCACCACCTCAGACAGGGGAAAGAACAGTGTAATTACTTCAGTTTACTTGTGGCATTAAAAAACAGCAAGAATAGCTCTCACAAAGGTTTTTATGTGGTTTGTGGTCTGGTAACTATAGAGTATATATTGGTATGCACAACATACCCTCCTCATTGTTCAGCTTGAGAAACAAATGCTATGTGGACATGCTGTTACTTTTTATTCCATGTGTCACCACTTTGAAATGATGTCACGGCTTAACGACTCTGTGAAGTCTGAGCTCTTGAAAAACTATGAGTTACAAGTAAGAGGGACATTGAAATGGATTTTTCCTGTGTGGAAGTCAGAAACTTCCCATGAACACAGCATAATAATTTTTTCCCACCAATTGTTCAATTGTAGCTTATCAAAATTTAATTGAACAAGATTTAAATATATATATATCTTCTATATATATATATATATATTTGAATTCACATTTGGTGGTGTCATCACTGGGTGTATAAGGACCCTAACAGTTCTCCTCTCTGAAATGACAACAATGCAGTGGTGATGTTTTGATTAATATTTTAAAAGCGGTCGACTGAAATGTTTAAACGAAATTATCAACGATATTGTAATAGTAGTAATAGTATCTGCTAACAATGACGGGTGTATTGTACAGCATTGTCTCATCCTATGAGCAATATGTGATGTAGATCTAAATGTTTTTCTTGATTTTCACTTATTTTAGTCGGTAAATTGCATTTCCACTTTTTTAACTACTTGTAATTTGTTTGGCTACTTTGGAAATGAGGGTCACACTCGACGTCCTTCTGAGTCGAAATAAAGGTTGATTGATTGAAATGCTAGTTTTTCCTATCTGAATACTCTCTTTCAGCCAAAGGTATAAACTTTCAGAAAAAACAAAGGGCAACTCTTTATTCAGCATTTTCCCCATTTTTCTCTCTGAGGTTAACCGGGGTGAATTTGGCCTTGATTGCCATTTCCAGAGCTGTGCTGCGGCCTCCTTTAGCTCCGCAGTGAGTCACAATAATCGACCACTGTGATTATCCAGTCTTCAAATCAGCAGATATGCGACATAACACTCTGTCTTTCATTGCTACAGCTCGCTTAAGAAGAGAGGGTTTATGCTGATGGCCAGAGGGTATTTTCGTCAGGATCCAGGTTTCTTTTGGATTTCTTTTGTCTCGTTCTGTTTTTTTCCTGTTGAATTTGGCTTCCTTCAGGTGGTGAAATAATTGCATGTCTCAAAGTGAATGTGAGCATGTTGTTGGGCTGTATGTGTGATTTTAGGTGTTAGCGGATTTCTTCTTCCAGTTCTCTCTTCCAAATCTCTGATCCAGTAAGACAATTACAGCTTTGTTTTACTGACTAATTACTCTGACCAGCCAGTAAATCTGGACACGTGTCCAAGTGCATTTCTTTTATTGAAGCGTTGAGCTGGCCAAACATCAGAAGAAAGGAGTTTATTTCTAACTGCAAGGCAAGATACTGCAGATATACACAAGATGCAATGTTCTGAACTTTTCTAAATTTAGTGAATTTATAGAGAACATTTTGTAACACTTTACAGGAACTACATGCTCATAAAGGGTTTATGTCATATTCTTAAACAGTACAGTAATTTTCCTTTACATTTACATAATCATTTTGTTAAATACACTAATTAGTAAGTAAAGCGTGTGATGTAATTAAAAACACAGACTATAGAACTGGCTTTTTACTTGATCTGAGCTGTTTCTCAACACAAGTATAATGAGCTTGATAAACTGTGAGAAATGTGTTGTCCCTGTTTAATCATAAAAAATAACCCTGACTAAGTACAGTTGATTTAATGTATTCATGAGTCTGTACTGAGCACATCGAGAACCTTAAAGTGAAGCAATTGTCTCATGAACTGAACTGCTTCATGACAGTTTAATCACTGTATTTCGATATGTACTAAAAAAGACTTAATGTCATTTGTATTATCTACAGTGATGGCTTTATGGTGATGACTTTGGTTATGAACTACATTACACTGTCAGAAAAAAAGGTACTGTGCAGATACATTTTCCATTCGTCAAGGTGCAAGCAATGCAAATGTACCTTCAGAGGTACAGCAATGTTCCTAATGTCCAACTTCAGGTTAAAGGTACTCAATGCACCTTCTTTGCAATCTAATGTTTTAAAACAGAACAATAAAATACAACTATAAAATACAGGGTGTGTTGAGTCAGTACAAGGAATATGGTCCAATTATGATCCTTCACTTAAGGTACAATGACAGGTTAGTACATAGTACCTACAAATATAGCTCACCCAACACCGTAAACCAGGGGTTCTTAACTTTTTTCGCCTTTTCGCTTTCACATGTGACACTTTTGGGGTTAAAAATATTTCGCAACCCCCTCTTTGTTAACCTGTGCCCCCTCCAGACCCCCATTCCCACACAAACACACACACACACACACACACCAATATACACATTGAAGAAATTACAGAAAAATAATCAAATATTACTTCTACTTACTTATTCATCTCAAAAAAGTTGGGACAGGGCCACGATTGCCGTTGTGTAGCATCCCCTCTTCTTGTAACGACAGTCTGTAAACGTCTGGGAAGTGAGGAGGCCAGTTGCTGGAGTTTTGGGAGAGGAATCTTGTCCCATGCTTGTCTGATGTAGGATTCTAGCTGCTCAACAGGTCTTGCTTGATGGATTTTTCGTTTCATGATGTGCCAAATGTTTTCTATTGGTGAAAGATCTGGACTGCAGTAAGGCCAGGGCAGCACTCAGACTCTTCTTCTGCGAAGCCAAACTGTTGTGATGAATGCAGTATGTAGTTAAGCATTATCTCTCTGAGATATGCAGGGACTTCCCTCAAAAACTGTCTGGATGGCAGCATATGTTGCCAAAAGCTGTATATTTTGTTCAGCATTAATGATGCCTTGACAGATGTGCAAGACACCCATGCCATGTGCACTTGCTCTCTCATACCATCGTGAATGCTGGCTTTTGAACTGTGTGCTAATAACAAGCTGGGAGGTCTTTACTCTGGAGGATGTAGCGTCCATTATTTCCAAAAAGAATTTAAAGTTTCGATTCCTCTGTCCACAGGAGACTATTCCACTTCGCCTCAGTCCATTTTAAATGAGCTTGGGCCCAGAGAAGTTGGCAGCATTTCTGGGTCCTGTTCATATATAGCTTCCTCTTTGCATGATACAGCTTTAACTTGCATTTGTGGATTGCTTGGCGAACATGTTCACAGACAGTGATTTCTTGAAGTGTTCCTGAGCCCCTGCAGTGATTTCCAGTGCAGAGTCATGCCTGTTTTCAATGCAGTGCCGTCTAGGGGCCGGAAGACCACGAGCAGCCCATATTGACCGTCAGCCTTGTTCCTTGTGTACAGGGATTTTTCCAGATTCCCTGAATCTTTTGATGATATTATGTACTGTAGTTGCTGGGATATCCAAAGTCCTCACTGTTTTACATTCAGGGACATTTTACTGAAATTGTTCCCCAATTTGTAGACACAGCTTTCCACAGACGGGTGAACCTCTGTCCATCTTTGCTCCTGAGAGACTCTGCCTCTCTAAAATGCTCTGTTTATACCACGCCATGTGAGTTAGTTGCAGATTGGTCCTCTAGGTGTTTTTTTTTATTAGTACCACTTACTTTTTACAGCCTTTTGTTGCCCCGTCCCAACTTTTTTTACATGCGTTGCTGCCATCAAGCTCTAAATGAGTTAATATTTTCCATGAAATGGTAAAATGTCTCACATTCAACATCTGATATGTCTTCTATGTTCTCTTGTGAATAAAATATGGGTCTATGAGATTGGCAAATCATTGTATTCTGTTTTTGCTAGATTTATTATCTCCTTGCTTGTTAGCCCCTAATTTTGCTCAGAGCTCAGACTCATTTCAATTATAACAGAAGAGAAACATGTGCTTAGAAGTTATTGTGCGTCTAGGACAGAATGAGTGAGGCATCAAGTAGATTATGACTGTAATGGCTAATTAAACATTAATTTTCATAGGCTTGGCATATCCACGATGGATTTCTGAAAAGTCAATAATTTAGTAAAGAAACATGTAGATATACAGATAGATAAAAGATAGACATAGATAGAGGGAAAAATATACGGCATAACGGATAGAAAAATATACAAAAATAATAAAAATGCTGTAAATATGTAAATTAAACCTCCCGGTTTACATCATATAGTGAGAAAGATACAGCCCGTCACACATGAGCTGCTAATTTGACTTACTAGTGGAGAAATTGAATGTGTTGCGTGAAGCTTTGATTGTTTTTAAATTGAAGTAGCACCAAAACGACGTAACAGGCAACTCATAACATGCAACCAGTAGCATGAAAGTTTGTGTGTGAAACCATCCTAGGATCATCATGAAAATAGATGAGTGAATATATAATTGTTCCTATATTGTATCACATGCTTTTTAATTCCAAACATTGGTCATTTTTGAATAGCATGTGCTTCTAATTGTATTTGTTTCCTGAAAAGGATGAATGTTTGGAAATGACTGTGTAATTATAATGAAGTGTTACTGTGCTGGTGGGTTTTTAATGGGCTTTGTGAATGCAGTTGCTGTAAAGTGTTACTGGATATTTTATCACCAGGATGAACACGGTGCAGTTTTTCATGTAAACGGTCCTCTGCATCTCTTCGAAATTCAATTTGTTTTTATTTTGTTTTTGTTTTTGTTTTTTTCCAGTAAGACACAACGATCTCCGTTACACGGCACCTTTTGATAGATGGCTCATGTACTTATGTACCCCACCCCTGCACTGCTTTCTTTGGGATTTTCTTTTGTTGCCGCTTTCATGTCCATCTCCATCTGAGAGAGATCCGTGTCAGCTCCCGTCTCCGCAGCCCCAACCGCTCTGCCAAACTGAGTGGAGAAAAAAGGCAGCAGACTGCTGCAGCATCACAAATCACTGGGCCGTTTGGGCTGGGGCGCTGGCCTCGGGCCAGAACGGCCCCTGCGCTGAATCAAAGACGCAGTGAAAGTGCCTCGGCCCTAACACTGAGATTATAATCATACATCAGTGTGGAGCTGGCTGGGAAGGAGTGAGTGTGTATGTGTGTTGGGGAGTGTGGATGCTGTTATTGCAGTAGAAAAGCTCTTTTAGAACGTTAAAATCATATCACACATTCCGCTGTGGGCTTGTCAGCATGATCTGCAGGGTCCAGTCCGATGCGGGGGTCACATACAGGCCACGAAAGCCAGCACTTTGCAGGCGAGTATGAGTGCATGTGGTGACGTTTAGTCCATTATCGTTACTGGGATGGCGCCCTGCCAGTTACCATGAGTGAAAAACATGAAATATCCATTTTGAAATGTAACTCTTTTTCTCTTAAATACTGAAGTTCTTGTTTGATATATATGTGTGAAACTGTCCTGGCCAGAAAAACGAACACCAGTTCATAAATCATATTTACAACCGATGGAATCTGTTGCAAGTGTGCAGGACGGCAGTCACAGCACCTCGTGGATTCCTAACTCGCAATCACATTCAGTACACTGCCCTTAGCCAATCAGCAGTGCAGAAAAAGGCGCCGGACGCTCGGGGAAATGCACTTGGTCAGTCGAGTGGTCTTTGCTAGGCAAAATAAAGACATTGCTTTAAAGCAATTTGCCATATTTTCAGCCAATCAAAAGCGCCTGGTGCCAGGTTTAGTAAACATGGCTAATATAGTTGAGGTGCTAATTATAAATCATGCTGAATACTTAAATGTTAAGCAGACATAATTCATATTAGATGGAACAGAGACCAGTTTTAGTGAGCAGCCCAAAGTGGTTTTATGTTGCCTTGTTTGGCGTTATCAGTCTAGTATATCACTGCTGTATGTTATCACAGTTGGCCCCTCCCAGTCTTCCATGTGCGCTTGTTTACTTGTCCATGTGCTTTTGTTTTGCTTCGTTCCCGGTCCTGCCCCCTTGTTTCCAGACCCTGCCCTTGATTGTTTTTACCTGTTACCCTCTTGTTAACAACCTGTCTATCATTACCTGTTCCTGTATTTAAGCCTGTGTTTTCCCTCGTCTCTCGCTGGTCTTAGTTTGATGTGTTGTTTTTATTGTATTCTTGTGCTGTATGGTATTGTTTGCTGTTGGTTCTTCTAGCCTCTGTTGTTCTCTGTTTGTGTTTCTGTTTATTATGTCTGTACCCTGATCGCTCCGTGTTGGCTCCTCGGCCCTGGACTGTTCTGACCCCGAATCTGGATTTGCCCCGAATAAATCTCGCTTATCTCAGCGTATACGTCCGTCTCATCGCTCCCCAACGTTACGTATGTCTTTTGATTAGTCTAGTTATGATCATTCTGTACAGCTAAAGGTCTGTATATCATTGCTGTTGAACAAAACCCTCATTTATCTAACATGGCACCTTTGAAGATAAAGAAAATATATTCGTTAGCTTGCACTGAAAGTTAATTTGCTGAAGTTAATGATTTTTTTTATTTCTGACTATTTCTGTTGGTCCGTTCACCGTTACATTTTCACACAAGTTCAGCTGATGTTTTGAAATTATGTCAATAAAAAAAAACCTGGAATGCAAAAATGGATGTGAGAAAAGTACAAAATACAGGGTTTTGTCCTGACAGTGATGATGTCATTTTGCTAGACCTCTGTACTTTTTTTATTTATTTATTTTTTTTTTTTTTTATTTTTTTTTTTTTGAGATTTAAGATATTTAGTGTTATTGGTTGAAAACTGCACTGATTGTGTTTTTGAACAGGCTGTTTATGATGGGTTCCCTTGCTCTTGGTGTTGTTTTCATCATTTGCTCCAGTCTGTCGGCTGTCTGACGTCTGTAAAACAGTATAGTACCTTTTGTGTGTATCATTAGAAAGGAGGAATTTGCATAACGGTTATAGAAACAATTACGGTTATGAGGAATATTCATTTCATCATCTAGGTAGTGGAGATCCTGCAATGTATTCAGTAATATTGTGTGGACAGGACAAGACATCAGAGTCCAGTATGAGAATGGACCACTTTATCAGTGTAATATGTAATAACGCTCTCCTCACGTTCCCCACTCCGCTGCTTTGTTCTGCATGTTGTCTGCATCGTAAGAAAACCTCATCTCTTCAATAAATCTAGGATAAATAAAGATGGTAGAATATAAATATCTACTAATATAGCCAGTGACCTTGCAGTACTAGTCAAATGTTTGGACACACTTCCAGAATTTTTTCATGAAACAGTTCATGTGGAATAACTCCAAACCAGAAAAAAGTAGGACAATTTAGACCCCGCTCTTTCTTGTCACAACACATTACGTTAGCAAGGAAAAGAAAATCCACTAAGTAACGCTGAACTGCACCTGTGTGCTTCTTGAAAGCAGATCTCAGCCTCACACTTTTGCTGCTGGTGTAGAGGCCCTACAGAAAGCTATAGCAGCTGCAGCATCCAGTCCATAGGGGAAGTAGCTAAATCATAAGATTCATTAGAATCTACAGCCATGATTCCTTTTCCCATTACCAGCCCTGTCAGCAGTGCTATGGTCACATACACCTCGCCCTGTGGAGAGATATTACGAAACCAACATTATTTTTGCTGGATAAGAGGTCATTATATTTAAGTGTTGAGTGTGGAGAGGCTGCTGGTGTGAGTGGAAAGGCAGGCGCACTTTGTAATGATCTCACCTAGCACTGGTTATAAATCTAGTTAGCCAGAATCGTTGACATCTGTATTACTGTAGCTGCTTAATATTATGGCCACATCTAAATCTGATCCTTACCTTAACTCTGTGTAGCCAAGCATTTAGCAGGCGATGTGTTCTGAGAATTTGGGAATGCTCCCTAAACGCGTTTAAATCTTCCACCAAAAGAGTTTGTGGGGCCAATAATGTGTGCCCAAGACACGCTTGTCCTGGAGGAGAAGCGCTACACTCTTAAAAGTAAATGTGCCAAATAAATGGGATTTGGCACAATGTCATAGAACAGTGGTCTCAAGCTACCAGCCCCTAGGCCACATCCAGACCAAAAGACAGCTTTGTTTGCTTCCCGTCATGTACCTACCAGACACGGTGGCTGGTTACCTAACATAAGCTACATCAAATCTGCTCAGGCTGATGCCTTGTGATGTTAAAAGCAGCAGCAGAACCCTGCATGCAACAGGAACCATTCAAATGAAAAGCTAGTGCAGCATTGAGGGCTGTACATTGAGTGGGTGTGAGAATTCTAGGCCAATGCCGATATTTAATATTTTTCATGTACATATCTGCTGATGGCATTACATAAATATTCACACACACACACACACATCTTCTAAGCCACTTCTCCTCCTGGGGCGCGGGGGGTGCTGGAGCCTATCCCAGCGGTCATCGGGCGGACATAAATATTCATACAATTTAAATATCGGGACTGCATCTACTTGGATTAGCATTGCAAGATTACAAATGCAGTCAAATAAACAAAGTGCAGAAATTTTGCACTGATACGCAATTGGCTGTGATACGATCCTGATGTCACTCTACTATACCTCTATTTTTAAAGAGTAAGGAACATTCCAATTGGGCAATATTCACATTTGGCTTCCTGGGAAATCCTTCCAGTTTAGCAGAGGTGTGGTTTTAGCACTATCCACACACGTATATGCACACACTCACACTTTTATTCAACCCAGGCGTGCGTACATGCCTCCACCCTCACTGTATAAAGGACCTAAAGGACATGGAAAGTGGTCATAAAGGAATAGAATCAAAGGCTCCCACTGGGAAAGAGGAAAAGATCAATGTTTTGTAGAAAGGAGAAGTGGTTGTAAAATAATTGAGTACAGGCACCATCTCATCTCATGTCATCTCTCTCTCTCTCTCTCTCTCAGAAAAATTGGTCTGCATTTAGTGCACCTTACCCATGGTATTTTCTTCTTCTGTTTGTACATCCCTCATTGAACTGATGGACCATAATCTTTTATTCCTGAAGCTCACTAGATAGGAAACTCTCTGTAACACTTTCCTATAGGGTACTGTTTATAAGGCTACATAACACCTACACAAGTTTGCCAGGGCAACTGACATAACTCTACAGAACTATGTATAAATGCTTATTTGGAAAAATCTGTACAAACATTTATGTAGGGTTAGATCAGTTGTCATGATGAGGTGTCAGGTG